>NC_091286.1:28078228-28329627 GCF_032444005.1 Ranitomeya imitator | reverse complement strand
GCCTGTTTAAAATTTGAAAAAAAAAATTCCTATTAGTGTCTTTCCACTCGTATCCAGCTAAATAGTGGAAAAACACTATATAGGATAACCTAGAGGAGGGTTTTTTGGCCTTGCAGCGCCGTTTACGGCTGTCTGCACGGTCTCCGTGTGAGCCCAGCTCGCCCTGTAGTCTGTGTGCAGCCATAGCCGGTTGGATTCAGCTCAGGGTTCGTTACTGGCTCATACCTTGAGAAAAATTTTCCTTTTTTTCAAATAGTGCAGCCTGTTTAAAATTTGAAAAAAAAAAAAAATTCCTATTAGTGTCTTTCCACCAGTCTCCAGCTCAATTGTGGAAAAACACTACATAGGATAACCTAGAGGTTTTTTTGGGGGCCTTGCAGCGCCGTTTACGGCTGTCTGCACGGTCTCTGTGTGAGCGCAGCTCGCCCTGTAGTCTGTGTGCAGCCATAGCCGGTTGGATTCAGCTCAGGGTGCGTTACTGCCTCATACCTTGAAAAACAATTTCCTTTTTTTCAAATAGTGCAGCCAGTTTAAAATTTGAAAAAAAAAATTCCTATTAGTGTCTTTCCACTTGTATCCAGCTAAATAGTGGAAAAACACTATATAGGATAACCTAGAGGAGGGTTTCTTGGCCTTGCAGCGCCGTTTACGGCTGTCTGCACGGTCTCCGTGTGATTTAAACTAGCTCTGTAGCCCGATCTGCACCAAAAAAAAAGGTTAAGTTCACCAAACACAACTTACACTTGTGTAGGCCACATTTGAAAAATAATAAAGTTTAGTCCACAATTTACAACATTAGTGTTTCTTACACCTGTTAGGAGGAGCATTACAGGAATAAGCACACTAAGGCCTTAGTACTTTTCTGCTTATCTTTATCTGTCAACCAAGATGAAGAGGGCAGGGAGTAAGGCACGTGGGCGTGGGCGCGGAGCAGGGAGAGGAGCAGGGAGAGGACGTGGTGATTCTGTGCCTGCTGCGGGCGCCGGTGACTCGTCGTCACTCAGTTTCAGCAGGGAACAGTCCTTCATGCGCAGCTTTGTCGGAGAGCGCCGTGCACCGCTGCTGCGTGAAGACCAAATTGAAGCCGTTGTCGGGTGGATGGCAGCTAACGCCTCGGCATCGACTTCAGTTAGTGCCACATCCTCTCAGGCACAGAGCACTGGAGAGCAGCCATCTGTCTCTTCACCACCTGCCAAATTGGCCAGGCAGTCAGAGAGCCCAGGACAGGAGCCATCTCTACTTCTGTTCTCTGAATCTCTTGGCTTGGAAACAGGGGGCCAGCCAAGCAGCATTGGAGAAATGGAAGAAGAGGCAGTGTGCAGTGATGCCCAACACCTTTTTCTCTCTGACTCTGAAGAGGCAGGTGGGCCAGTGCCTCCGGTGACCACAGCGCAGTACGCATCTGATGATGAAACTCAGGTGCCGCTTTCTCGTGCGTACTGTGCTGCTGAGACTACCCAGGAGGAGCAGTTGGTGGCAGAGGGTAGTGGAGATGATGAGGTCCTTGACCCATCGTGGCGTGAGGAACAGGAAGGTGGTGGGAGCAGCTCAGAGGAAGAGCTTCCTCTTACGGGCCAAAGAGGGAGAGGGAGGGGGAAGACTGCGGAGCCTGTAGCCTCCACTTTGGCACCCGTTAGGAGCCTGTCTCTTTCCAAAGCCAAAAAGGGCGCTCCCAAGACTTGCAGTGCCTGGTCCTTTTTTGACACAGTTGCAGATGACATTTGTTTTGTCAAATGCAAGCTGTGTCATCATAAAGTAAAAAGAGGGAAAAATGTCAGCAACCTCAATACCACAAATATGTGGAAACATGTGCGGACCAGGCACGCGGTGGAGTTACAGAAACACACTGAAGATGTAGGCCAACCAACAGCGGCAGCTACCACCTCTTCAGCTCGTGTTGCCTCTTCCTCCAGCTCACGCACAGCTGGTTTGGCTTCCTCCCAGAGACCTTGTGTAATTCCACCCACAGCACCACCTTCCCAGTCATCCTCACACTCCCAGTCTACTCTACAGCCATCGGTAGTACAGGCATGGGAGAAAAGGCGGGCATTCTCGGCCAACCACCCCCGAGCACAGGCTCTGAATGCAGGCATTGCCAAACTGTTGTCCCTGGAAATGCTCTCGTTCAGGCTGGTGGAGACTGACAGCTTCCGTGACTTGATGGCATTGGCAGTCCCCACAGTACAAGGTGCCCAGCCGCTTTTACTTCAGCAGGCAGGCTGTCCCTGCCCTGCACAGGCATGTTGAGGCAAACATAAAACATGCGCTACTGAACGCCGTCAGTAGCAAGGTCCACCTCACCACCGATGCGTGGACCAGTCAGCATGGACAGGGGCGATATGTTTCCCTCACTGCCCATTGGGTTAATGTTGTTGAGCCAGGTACAGATCGTGCGAGTGGCGCAGGACGTGTCCTGCCCACTCCAAGGATTGCAGGAATCCAGTCTGTACGCATCGACTCCTCCTCTTACACCAGTTCCTCTGATTCCTCTCTGCAGGATCCGTCACAGTCCACCCCCACATGGACCCGTGAACGTTTACCTATGACCGACATGAGCACAGCCGTGGCCAAACGTCAGCAGGCCGTCTTGAAACTAGTTTCATTGGGGCATCGAAGCCACACAGCGCAGGAGCTCTGGAATGCCATAAAGCAGGAGAGCGATGTGTGGTTACTGCCAGCGAATCTCCAGCCAGGCATGGTAGTGTGTGACAATGGCCGAAATCTGGTGGCAGCTTTGGCCCTTGGCAACCTCACTCACATCCCATGTCTGGCACATGTGCTCAATTTGGTTGTGCAGAGTTTTCTGAGGGACTATCCGGATCTTGATGCCCTGCTGCACAAGGTCCGCCTAGAGTGTGCTCACTTGCGGCGTTCCAGCTTGGCCAGATCCCGCATTGCTGCTCTGCAGCGCCGATTCCGCCTTCCGGAACACCGCATCATATGTGACCTACCTACCCGGTGGAATTCCACGTTACATATGTTGGAGCGGTTGTGTGAGCAGCAGCAAGCAGTTATGGAGTACCAGCTGCATCAGGCGCAAAGAAGTCGCAGTCAGCGCCGATCAGACTTCACAACCACAGAGTGGGCCACTATGAAGGACGTCTGCCAGGTTTTGCGTCCTTTTGATTATTCCACGCGGATGGCAAGTGCAGATGATGCACTAGTCAGCATGACTGTCCCCCTTATCTGCCTGCTTCAGCAAACTTTGCAAGGGTTAAGGGATGATGTGGTGGAAGAGGTGGAGGATGAGGAGTCACCTTTTCCATCAGCTTCTGGAGAGTCAGCGCCACGTGGTTCCTCACAAAGGGGTACGCAGGGGCCAATTTGTGAGGAGGATGAGGAGGAGTCAATGGAGGAGGAAGAGCTCCGTCCAGAGGAGGGAGCGACACAATTGTCCAGTGGTCAGTGTGTACAGCGAGGGTGGGGTGATGACGAGCGGGCAGAGATCATGTCTCAAGCAGGGGACAGCGTTTCTGGGCCGGTTGGCACTCTGCAGCACATGGTGGATTTCATGCTGCAGTGCCTGAGAAACGACCGCCGCATCGACCACATTCTCAACATGCCTGATTATTGGGTGTTCACCCTCCTCGATCCTCGCTACCGGGACAACGTCCAAAACCTCATCCCTGCGTTGACCCGGGAGCGTAAATTGCGGGAGTACCACGACACACTGGTGAATTCCATCATCTTCTCCTGTCCAACTGAGAGGAGTGCTGCTAGTGCTTTACAAAGCAGCTCAGTGCGTCGAGGCAGTGGGGGAGGCTCTGCCCAAAGAGGGAGCAGAAGCAGTGCCTCTGCCCAAGGCAAGCCCAGTATGGCACAACTCTGGCACACTTTTGTGTGCCCGCCCCAAATGTCTACACCATCACCGGCGGCTCCAGTCAGCAGGAGGCAACGGTTCCGTCAGATGGTGACAGACTACATGGCTTGCCCTCTTACTGTACTCCCAGACGGCTCTTCCCCGTTCAAGTTTTGGGTCTCTAAGCTGGATACATGGCCAGAGCTAAGCCAGTATGCATTGGAGGTGCTGGCTTGCCCTGCGGCTAGTGTCTTATCGGAACGTGTCTTTAGTGCCGCAGGTGGTGTACTAACAGACCGTCGCATGCGACTATCCTCCGATAACGTTGACCGGCTTACTTTCCTGAAAATGAACCAGGCCTGGATCTCGCAGGAATTTGCCACTCCTCTGCCTGATTAAGTAATTGGGTGTCATCCAGGTCTCCTGCTGTGTTCATCTTTCTACCACCTGAACTGCTATTCCTGGGCTCCAACACCGCCAGTTGCGGCTCAGAAGTGCAGGCTGCACAGTAAAAACATACGACCCAGTGTTATTGGGTTTCAGTAACGTCAGCTGATCCCCAGCTGTGTAGCCGGCAATGTGTCCTGCGACCGCCACGCTGGCACAACAACCTAAATGTAAGGGAACCTGTCCCCCCCCCCCCCCCCCGTCGTTTGTTACTGAAAGAGCCATCTTGTGCAGCAGTAATGCTGCACAAGGAAAAGGTAGCTCTTTTTTTTTAGCTCTTTGCACACGCAGAACTTAACACTTATAAAATGTGTTCACTGATACCGTTATACCGTCCCGGAGCTGGGACTTTCCTTCGTAATGTGACGCAGCACAGCCGTCATTCCTACCCCCTTGGTGCCATGCGCTGCCTCCTCAGCGTTGTTTTAAGCTGTCACGGAGCCTGCGCTGTTCTGTTATCCCTTGGGCATGCCCTATTTGCGCTGCCTGTCTTCTGACATAATTTGGTGTCAGGCTGGCTGCGCCTGTGCGGCCGCGGTGCCCGAGATCCCGCCTCGCAGTGTCTTCTGATTGAGTCACACTGCGGGCCTGGGATCCATGGGCATGCGCAGTGCATATCTTCCCCTCGGGCTCTCGCTCATTTCCCTCCGCCTTCTTTAGACTGTGCGCCGTCAGCTGATCCCTAGCATGCCACGGCCGTGACACCGCACAGTCTGAAGAAGAGGGAAGGAGGGGAGTGAGAGTCGAGGTTATGCACTGTGCATGCCCATGGTTCCAAGGCCCGCAGTGGGATTACGTTAGATGAGACTGCGAGGTGGGATCTGGAGCAGCGTGGACGCACAGGCACTGACAGCCTGACACCAAATTATGTCAGAAGACAGGCAGCGCTAATTGGGCATGGCCAAGGGCTAACAGAACAGCGCAGGCTCCGTGGCAGCTTAAAACAACGCTGAGGAGGCAGCGCACGGCATCAAGGGGATAGGAATGACAGCTGTGCTGTGTCCCATTACGAAGGAAATTCGCACCTCCGGAACGGTTTAACGGTATAAAGGGACACATTTTTAGTGTTTACTTCGGTGTTTGCAAGGAGCATAATTAAAAGAGCAACCTTTTCCTTTTGCATCCTTAGTGCTGCACAACATGGCTCTTTCAGCTACAAACGTCTTGGGGGGGGGGGGTTAAAGGTTTCCTTTCAACTTGCTCCAATCAGGCTTCGGCCTACACTCTGTTCCTCTGCTCCTCCTGCTGTCCCTGGGCTCTAACACCGCCAGTTGGTGCCTGGAAGTGCTGTGTGCACAGTCAACAGTCGCTCCTCTGTTATTGGGGTTCAGTAACGTCAGCTGATCCCCAGCTGTGTGTGCGGCAATACCTCCAATCTGCTCCTCCTGCTGTCCCTGGGCTCTAACACCGCCAGTTGGTGCCTGGAAGTGCTGTGTGCACAGTCAACAGTCGCTCCTCTGTTATTGGGGTTCAGTAACGTCAGCTGATCCCCAGCTGTGTGTGCGGCAATACCTCCAATCTGCTCCTCCTGCTGTCCCTGGGCTCTAACACCGCCAGTTGGTGCCTGGAAGTGCTGTGTGCACAGTCAACAGTCGCTCCTCTGTTATTGGGGTTCAGTAACGTCAGCTGATCCCCAGCTGTGTATCCGGCAACGTGTCATGCGACCGCCACGCTGGCACAACTAAAATGTAAGGGGACCTGTCCCCCCCCCCCCCCTAGGCGTTTGTTACTGAAAGAGCCACCATGTGCAGCACTAATACTGCACAAGGGAAAGGTCGCTCTTGAAATTATGCTCCTTGCAAACGCTGAACTACACACTCATGTAATGTGTCCCCTCACACCGTCCAACCGTCCCGGAGGTGGGACTTTCCTTTGTAATGTGACGCAGCACAGCCGTCATTGCTACCCCCTTGGCACCGTGCGCTGCCTCCTTAGCGTTGTTTGATTCCGTCATGGACCCTGCGCTGTTATGTTATCCCTTGGCCATGCACAGTTTGCGCTGCCCGTCCTCTGACATCATTTGTTGTCGTCCTGGCTGCGCCTGTGCGTCCACGCTGCCCGAAATCACACCTCGCAGTGTCGTCTAATGTGATCCCACAGTGGGCCTGGTATCCATGGCCATGCGCAGTGCATATACTAGCCTCTCACTCCCCTTCTTCACGCTTCTTCAGACTAGGCGGCGTCAGCTGATCCCTAATAGCATGCCACGGCCGTGACGCCGCACAGTCTGAAGAAGCAGGAAGGAGGTGAGTGAGAGGCGATGATATGCACTGCGCATGCCCATGGATCCCTGGCCCGCAGTGGGACTACATTAGATGACACTGCAAGGTTGGATCTCGGGCAGCTTGGACGCACAGGCACTGCCAGCCTGACACCTACATGATGTCAGAAGACGGGCACCGCTAACTGTGCATGGCCAAGGGATAACATTACAGTGCGGGCTCCGTGACAGAACCAAACAACGTTGAGGAGGTGGTGCCCGGCACCAAGGGGGTTGGAATGACGGCTGTGCTGTGTCACATTACAAAGGAAAGTCCCACTTCCGGGATGGTTTGACGGTGTGAGGGGACACATTATATGAGTGTGTACTTCAGCGTTTGCAAGGAGCATAATTTTCGGAGCCACCATTTTCCATGTGCAGTATTACTGCTGTACAAGATGGCTCTTTCAGCAACAAATGCCTGGGGGGGGGGGTTAAAGGTTCCCTTTCAACTTGCTCCACTGCAGGCTTCGGCCTACACTCTGCTCCTCTTTGATTCCCTGGGTTTCAACACTGTCAGTTGCCACCTGGAAGTGTTGTCTACACAGAAAAAAACACTAGGTGATGTGTCAGTGGGGTTCAGCACCGCCAGCTGTTCCCCTGCTGTGTAGTCGGCAACGTGTCCAGCACAAGCCACGCTGGCACAACAGAACAAAAGCTGCCACCAGTGCAGGCTTCGGCCTACACTCTGCTCCTCTCCTCCTCCTGCTGACCCTGGGCTCAAACACCGCTAGTTTTTGCCCGGAAGTGCTAGCTGCACAGAGAAAAACACCAGCCAATGTGTTAGTGGGGTTCAGCAACGCCAGCTGTTCCCCTGCTGTGTAGCCGGCAACGTGACCTGCAAACGCCATGCAGGCACAGGAACTGAAATTAAAAGGGAACCTGGCCCCACCCCCCCAGGTGTTTCTATGTATAACAGCCACCTAGTACAGCAGTACTGCTGCATTTGTACAAGGTGGCTGACTTTTTCTCCTTGCCCACGTGGAACTCAACACGTACAAAATGTGTCTCATTGAGACCATTCCACTGTCCCTGAGGTGTGACTTTCCTTTGTAATGATACGCAGCACCCCCCTTGGTAGCGTTTCCCGTCTTTTGTCATCATGGTTAGCTGGCTGCGCCTGTGCATCCGCCCTGCTAGAAACAACGCCCCTCGTTGTCATATTTATTTTGTCAGCGAGGGTGTGGTTTATGGGCACGAGCAGTGCATATGTTCGCCTGTCTTAACTCATCTCCTTCCGCCTTCTTCAGACTGTGCGGCCTCCTGGCCGTGGTAGGCGATAAGGGATCAGCTGAGGCCGCCCAGTCTGGAGCAGGTGTAAGGACATGTGTAAGCGGCAAACCTATTTACTGCACAAGGCCACGAATCCCAGCCACGCAGTGTGATTTTTTGAAAACACACTGTGGGTCTGGGATTCATGTCCATCGCTAACCGCAACGGCCGACATGAAATGAGGTCAGAAGACAGGAAGCGCTCACAGCGCATGGCCAAGGGATCACAATAGCGCAGACTCCTGTACAGCAAATAACAACGCTCAGGAATCTGCGCCCAGTACCTAGGTGCAAATTTTGACACCTGTGCTGCGTCTCGTTAAAAAGACAAGTCACGCCTCCACAACTGTTTGACAGTATAATGGGGTAAATAGTGTACGTGTTTTAGTCAGCGTGTGCAAGGAGCAAAACAAATAGAGCAACCTTTTACTTGTGCAGCATTAATGCTGCACAAGGTGTGGCTCTTGTACCTTGCAACACCTGAGGGGGGGGTTAAAGGTAACCTTTGAAATTGGTTCAACTAGGCTTCGGCCTACACTCTGCTCCTCTACTCCTCCTGCTGACCCTGGGCTCATACACCGCTAGTTTTTGCCCGGAAATGCTAGCTGCACAGAGAAAAACACCAGCCAATGTGTTAGTGGGGTTCAGCACCGCCAGCTGTTCCCCTGCTGTGTAGTCGGCAACGTGTCCAGCACAAGCCACGCTGGCACAACAGAACAAAAGCTGCCACCAGTGCAGGCTTCGGCCTACACTTTGCTCCTCTCCTCCTCCTGCTGACCCTGGGCTCAAACAACGCCAGTTTCTGCCCGGACATGCTAGCTGCACAGAGAAAAACACCAGCCAATGTGTTAGTGGGGTTCAGCACCGCCTGCTGTTCCCCCGCTGTGTAGCCGGCATCGTGTCCAGCACAAGCCACGCTGGCACAACCGACCAAAAGCTGCCACCAGTGCAGGCTTCGTCCTACACTTTGCTCCTCTCCTCCTCCTCCTGCTGACCCTGGGCTCTAACACCGCTAGTTTTTGCCCGGACATGCAATCTGCACAGAGAAAAACACCAGTCAATGTGTCAGTGGGGTTCAGCAACGCCAGCTGTTCCCCTGCTGTGTAGCTTGCAACGTGACCTGCAAACGCCACGCAGGCACATGAACTGAAATTGAAGGGAGCCTGCCCCCCACCCCCCCAGGTGTTTCTATGTATAACAGCCACCTTGTACAGCAGTACTGCTGCATTTGTACAAGGTGGCTGACTTTTTCTCCTTGCACACGTGGAACTCAACAAGTACAAAATGTGTCTCATTACAGACCATTACAATGTCCCTGAGGTGTGACTTTCCTTTTTAATGACACGCAGCACCCCCATTGTTAGCGCTGCCCGTCTCCTGACATCATTGGTTGGCTGGCTGTGCCTGTGCGTCCCCCCTGCCCGACACAACGCCCCCCGTTGTCTCATATATTTTGACTGCGAGGGTGTGATTGATGGGCACGAGCAGTGCATATGTTCCCCTGTTTTCACTCCCCTCCTTCCGCCTTCTTCTGACTGTGCGGCCTCATGGCCGCGGCATGCGATAAGGGATCAGCTGAGGCCGCCCAGTCTGAAGCAGGTGTAAGGACATGTGTGAGCGGCGAACATATTTACTGCACAAGGCCACGAATCCCAGCACCGCAGTGTGACTTTAGGAAAAGCCACTGTGGGTCTGGGATTTATGGCCATCGTTAACCGCACCGGCCAACATGAAATGAGGTCATGAGACGGCCTGCACTAACAGGGTATTGCCAAGGGATAACACAAGAGCGCAGTTTCCTGTACTGCAAATAACAACGGTAAGGAATCTGCGCACAGCACCTAGGTGTAAATTTGTACACCTGTGCTGCGTCTCCTTAAAAAGACTAGTAGTCACGCCTCCACTACTGTTTGACAGTATAATGGGCTAAATAGTGTACGTGTTTAATTCAGCGTGTGCAAGGAGCAAAATTAAATAGAGCAACCTTTGACTTGTGCATCATTAATGCTGTTCAAGGTGTGGCTCTTGTACCTTGCAACACCTGAGGGGGGGGTTAAAGGTAACCTTTGAAATTGGTTCAACTAGGCTTCGGCCTACACTCTGCTCCTCTACTCCTCCTGCTGACCCTGGGCTCAAACACCGCTAGTTTTTGCCCGGAAATGCTAGCTGCACAGAGAAAAACACCAGCCAATGTGTTAGTGGGGTTCAGCACCGCCAGCTGTTCCCCTGCTGTGTAGTCGGCAACGTGTCCAGCACAAGCCACGCTGGCACAACAGAACAAAAGCTGCCACCAGTGCAGGCTTCGGCCTACACTTTGCTCCTCTCCTCCTCCTGCTGACCCTGGGCTCAAACAACGCCAGTTTCTGCCCGGACATGCTAGCTGCACAGAGAAAAACACCAGCCAATGTGTTAGTGGGGTTCAGCACCGCCTGCTGTTCCCCCGCTGTGTAGCCGGCATCGTGTCCAGCACAAGCCACGCTGGCACAACCGACCAAAAGCTGCCACCAGTGCAGGCTTCGTCCTACACTTTGCTCCTCTCCTCCTCCTCCTGCTGACCCTGGGCTCTAACACCGCTAGTTTTTGCCCGGACATGCAATCTGCACAGAGAAAAACACCAGTCAATGTGTCAGTGGGGTTCAGCAACGCCAGCTGTTCCCCTGCTGTGTAGCTTGCAACGTGACCTGCAAACGCCACGCAGGCACATGAACTGAAATTGAAGGGAGCCTGCCCCCCACCCCCCCAGGTGTTTCTATGTATAACAGCCACCTTGTACAGCAGTACTGCTGCATTTGTACAAGGTGGCTGACTTTTTCTCCTTGCACACGTGGAACTCAACAAGTACAAAATGTGTCTCATTACAGACCATTACAATGTCCCTGAGGTGTGACTTTCCTTTTTAATGACACGCAGCACCCCCATTGTTAGCGCTGCCCGTCTCCTGACATCATTGGTTGGCTGGCTGTGCCTGTGCGTCCCCCCTGCCCGACACAACGCCCCCCGTTGTCTCATATATTTTGACTGCGAGGGTGTGATTGATGGGCACGAGCAGTGCATATGTTCCCCTGTTTTCACTCCCCTCCTTCCGCCTTCTTCTGACTGTGCGGCCTCATGGCCGCGGCATGCGATAAGGGATCAGCTGAGGCCGCCCAGTCTGAAGCAGGTGTAAGGACATGTGTGAGCGGCGAACATATTTACTGCACAAGGCCACGAATCCCAGCACCGCAGTGTGACTTTAGGAAAAGCCACTGTGGGTCTGGGATTTATGGCCATCGTTAACCGCACCGGCCAACATGAAATGAGGTCATGAGACGGCCTGCACTAACAGGGTATTGCCAAGGGATAACACAAGAGCGCAGTTTCCTGTACTGCAAATAACAACGGTAAGGAATCTGCGCACAGCACCTAGGTGTAAATTTGTACACCTGTGCTGCGTCTCCTTAAAAAGACTAGTAGTCACGCCTCCACTACTGTTTGACAGTATAATGGGCTAAATAGTGTACGTGTTTAATTCAGCGTGTGCAAGGAGCAAAATTAAATAGAGCAACCTTTGACTTGTGCATCATTAATGCTGTTCAAGGTGTGGCTCTTGTACCTTGCAACACCTGAGGGGGGGGTTAAAGGTAACCTTTGAAATTGGTTCAACTAGGCTTCGGCCTACACTCTGCTCCTCTACTCCTCCTGCTGACCCTGGGCTCAAACACCGCTAGTTTTTGCCCGGAAATGCTAGCTGCACAGAGAAAAACACCAGCCAATGTGTTAGTGGGGTTCAGCACCGCCAGCTGTTCCCCTGCTGTGTAGTCGGCAACGTGTCCAGCACAAGCCACGCTGGCACAACAGAACAAAAGCTGCCACCAGTGCAGGCTTCGGCCTACACTTTGCTCCTCTCCTCCTCCTGCTGACCCTGGGCTCAAACAACGCCAGTTTCTGCCCGGACATGCTAGCTGCACAGAGAAAAACACCAGCCAATGTGTTAGTGGGGTTCAGCACCGCCTGCTGTTCCCCCGCTGTGTAGCCGGCATCGTGTCCAGCACAAGCCACGCTGGCACAACCGACCAAAAGCTGCCACCAGTGCAGGCTTCGTCCTACACTTTGCTCCTCTCCTCCTCCTCCTGCTGACCCTGGGCTCTAACACCGCTAGTTTTTGCCCGGACATGCAATCTGCACAGAGAAAAACACCAGTCAATGTGTCAGTGGGGTTCAGCAACGCCAGCTGTTCCCCTGCTGTGTAGCTTGCAACGTGACCTGCAAACGCCACGCAGGCACATGAACTGAAATTGAAGGGAGCCTGCCCCCCACCCCCCCAGGTGTTTCTATGTATAACAGCCACCTTGTACAGCAGTACTGCTGCATTTGTACAAGGTGGCTGACTTTTTCTCCTTGCACACGTGGAACTCAACAAGTACAAAATGTGTCTCATTACAGACCATTACAATGTCCCTGAGGTGTGACTTTCCTTTTTAATGACACGCAGCACCCCCATTGTTAGCGCTGCCCGTCTCCTGACATCATTGGTTGGCTGGCTGTGCCTGTGCGTCCCCCCTGCCCGACACAACGCCCCCCGTTGTCTCATATATTTTGACTGCGAGGGTGTGATTGATGGGCACGAGCAGTGCATATGTTCCCCTGTTTTCACTCCCCTCCTTCCGCCTTCTTCTGACTGTGCGGCCTCATGGCCGCGGCATGCGATAAGGGATCAGCTGAGGCCGCCCAGTCTGAAGCAGGTGTAAGGACATGTGTGAGCGGCGAACATATTTACTGCACAAGGCCACGAATCCCAGCACCGCAGTGTGACTTTAGGAAAAGCCACTGTGGGTCTGGGATTTATGGCCATCGTTAACCGCACCGGCCAACATGAAATGAGGTCATGAGACGGCCTGCACTAACAGGGTATTGCCAAGGGATAACACAAGAGCGCAGTTTCCTGTACTGCAAATAACAACGGTAAGGAATCTGCGCACAGCACCTAGGTGTAAATTTGTACACCTGTGCTGCGTCTCCTTAAAAAGACTAGTAGTCACGCCTCCACTACTGTTTGACAGTATAATGGGCTAAATAGTGTACGTGTTTAATTCAGCGTGTGCAAGGAGCAAAATTAAATAGAGCAACCTTTGACTTGTGCATCATTAATGCTGTTCAAGGTGTGGCTCTTGTACCTTGCAACACCTGAGGGGGGGGTTAAAGGTAACCTTTGAAATTGGTTCAACTAGGCTTCGGCCTACACTCTGCTCCTCTACTCCTCCTGCTGACCCTGGGCTCAAACACCGCTAGTTTTTGCCCGGAAATGCTAGCTGCACAGAGAAAAACACCAGCCAATGTGTTAGTGGGGTTCAGCACCGCCAGCTGTTCCCTTGCTGTGTAGTCGGCAACGTGTCCAGCACAAGCCACGCTGGCACAACAGAACAAAAGCTGCCACCAGTGCAGGCTTCGGCCTACACTTTGCTCCTCTCCTCCTCCTGCTGACCCTGGGCTCAAACAACGCCAGTTTCTGCCCGGACATGCTAGCTGCACAGAGAAAAACACCAGCCAATGTGTTAGTGGGGTTCAGCACCGCCTGCTGTTCCCCCGCTGTGTAGCCGGCATCGTGTCCAGCACAAGCCACGCTGGCACAACCGACCAAAAGCTGCCACCAGTGCAGGCTTCGTCCTACACTTTGCTCCTCTCCTCCTCCTCCTGCTGACCCTGGGCTCTAACACCGCTAGTTTTTGCCCGGACATGCAATCTGCACAGAGAAAAACACCAGTCAATGTGTCAGTGGGGTTCAGCAACGCCAGCTGTCCCCCTGCTGTGTAGCTTGCAACGTGACCTGCAAACGCCACGCAGGCACATGAACTGAAATTGAAGGGAGCCTGCCCCCCACCCCCCCAGGTGTTTCTATGTATAACAGCCACCTTGTACAGCAGTACTGCTGCATTTGTACAAGGTGGCTGACTTTTTCTCCTTGCACACGTGGAACTCAACAAGTACAAAATGTGTCTCATTACAGACTATTACAATGTCCCTGAGGTGTGACTTTCCTTTTTAATGACACGCAGCACCCCCATTGTTAGCGCTGCCCGTCTCCTGACATCATTGGTTGGCTGGCTGTGCCTGTGCGTCCCCCCTGCCCGACACAACGCCCCCCGTTGTCTCATATATTTTGACTGCGAGGGTGTGATTGATGGGCACGAGCAGTGCATATGTTCCCCTGTTTTCACTCCCCTCCTTCCGCCTTCTTCTGACTGTGCGGCCTCATGGCCGCGGCATGCGATAAGGGATCAGCTGAGGCCGCCCAGTCTGAAGCAGGTGTAAGGACATGTGTGAGCGGCGAACATATTTACTGCACAAGGCCACGAATCCCAGCACCGCAGTGTGACTTTAGGAAAAGCCACTGTGGGTCTGGGATTTATGGCCATCGTTAACCGCACCGGCCAACATGAAATGAGGTCATGAGACGGCCTGCACTAACAGGGTATTGCCAAGGGATAACACAAGAGCGCAGTTTCCTGTACTGCAAATAACAACGGTAAGGAATCTGCGCACAGCACCTAGGTGTAAATTTGTACACCTGTGCTGCGTCTCCTTAAAAAGACTAGTAGTCACGCCTCCACTACTGTTTGACAGTATAATGGGCTAAATAGTGTACGTGTTTAATTCAGCGTGTGCAAGGAGCAAAATTAAATAGAGCAACCTTTGACTTGTGCATCATTAATGCTGTTCAAGGTGTGGCTCTTGTACCTTGCAACACCTGAGGGGGGGGTTAAAGGTAACCTTTGAAATTGGTTCAACTAGGCTTCGGCCTACACTCTGCTCCTCTACTCCTCCTGCTGACCCTGGGCTCAAACACCGCTAGTTTTTGCCCGGAAATGCTAGCTGCACAGAGAAAAACACCAGCCAATGTGTTAGTGGGGTTCAGCACCGCCAGCTGTTCCCCTGCTGTGTAGTCGGCAACGTGTCCAGCACAAGCCACGCTGGCACAACAGAACAAAAGCTGCCACCAGTGCAGGCTTCGGCCTACACTTTGCTCCTCTCCTCCTCCTGCTGACCCTGGGCTCAAACAACGCCAGTTTCTGCCCGGACATGCTAGCTGCACAGAGAAAAACACCAGCCAATGTGTTAGTGGGGTTCAGCACCGCCTGCTGTTCCCCTGCTGTGCAGCTTGCAACGTGACCTGCAAACGCCACGCAGGCACATGAACTGAAATTGAAGGGAGCCTGGCCCCCACCCCCAGGTGTTTCTATGTATAACAGCCACCTTGTACAGCAGTACTGCTGCATTTGTACAAGGTGGCTGATGTTTTCTCCTTGCCCACGTGGAACTCAACACGTACAAAATGTGTCTCTTTGAGACCATTCCACTGTCCCTGAGGTGTGACTTTCCTTTCTAATGATACGCAGCACCCCCCTTGGTAGCGCTTCCCGTCTTCTGACATCATTGGTTGGCTACTTGCGCCTGTTCGTCCGCCCTGCCTGAATAAAATGCTCCTCGTTGTCTTAATTATTTTGACTGCGAGGGTGTGATTGATGGGCACGAGCAGTGCATATCTTCGCCTGTCTTAACTCATCTCCTTCCGCCTTCTTCAGACTGTGCAGCCTCATGGCCGCGGCATGCGAGAAGGGATCAGCAGAGGCCGCCCAGTCTGAAGCAGGTGTAAGGACGTGTGTGAGCGGCCAAAATATTTACTGCTCAAGGCCACGAATCCCAGCACCGCAGTGTGGCTTTATGAAAAGACACTGTGGGTCTGGGATTTATGGCCATCGTTAACCGCACCGGCCAACATGAAATGAGGTCATAAGATGGGCAGCGCTAACAGGGCATTGCCAAGGGATAACACAAGAGCGCAGACTCCTGTACAGCAAATAACAACGCTCAGGAAGCTGCGCCAAGCACCAAGGCGTTATTTTGGACACCTGTGCTGCGTCTCATCAAAAAACCAAGTCACGCATCCACTACAGTTTGACTGTAGAATGGGGTAAATTGTGTATGTCTTTCATTCAGCGTGTGCAAGTAGACAAATTAATAGAGCAACCTTTCACTTGTGCAGCATTAATACTGCACAAGGTGTGTCTCTTGTACTTTGTAACACCTGAGGGGGGGGTTAAAGGTTTCCTTTGAAATTGGTTCAACTAGGCTTCGGCCTACACTCTGCTCCTCTCCTCCTCCTCCTGCTTCAACACGGGCTCTAACATCGCTAGTTTTAGCCCGCAAGTGCTAGCTGCACAGATAAAAACACACGCCATTGTGTTAGTGGGGTTCAGCAACGCCAGCTGTTCCCCCAGTGTGTAGCCGGCAAAGTGTCCTGCAAACGCAACGCAGACACAAAGCTGCCTCCAGTGCAGGCTTCGGCCTACACTCATCTCCCCCTGCTTACCCTTTGCTCCAACACCGCTAGTTGGGGCTCTAGGAAGACAATCTTTAATAGGCAAGGCAACGCATCCGGGTTCCAGCACCGCCAGCTGGTTCTCGGCAGTGTTCTTGTCACAGGTACTCCCTCGTGCCAAGCCTGGTTTCAGCACCGTCAGCTGTTTCCGGGTTGTGTCAACTTCACTGAGACGCCTATGCTTGCCCCGTCGTGGGGCGGTCGAGTTAGCCAACTCCAGGGTGCCTCCAGTTTAGGAGCTTCCTATGTGGGCTGCGTGAACTGGTAGTCAAGGCTGGTTCTGTAGTGCCAGTAGGCCCAGCTCCCCCTGTAGGACTGTTGGGGTTCGGTAACTGCGGCTGCCTCGCGGCCTAGCTGTTCTCTCCTCTCCTGTGGGCCTTGGGGTCCACCACCTGGTTCCAGCACCGTCAGCTGGTTCCGGGCCGAGCCTTTGGCTTAGGTGCCTCCTCCTGGGTATCCGTGTTCCGCCAACGCCAGGCGGTCCTTGGTAGTGCTTTTAAGCGCGGGCACCTACAGCTTAGCAACCGGGTTCCAGCACCGTCAGCTGGTCCTCGGTCGTGCCATTGGCTCTTGCACACTGGGGCAACGCATCCGGGTTCCAGCACCGCCAGCTGGTTCTCGGCAGTGTTCTTGTCACAGGTACTCCCTCGTGCCAAGCCTGGTTTCAGCACCGTCAGCTGTTTCCGGGTTGTGTCAACTTCACTGAGACGCCTATGCTTGCCCCGTCGTGGGGCGGTCGAGTTAGCCAACTCCAGGGTGCCTCCAGTTTAGGAGCTTCCTATGTGGGCTGCGTGAACTGGTAGTCAAGGCTGGTTCTGTAGTGCCAGTAGGCCCAGCTCCCCCTGTAGGACTGTTGGGGTTCGGTAACTGCGGCTGCCTCGCGGCCTAGCTGTTCTCTCCTCTCCTGTGGGCCTTGGGGTCCACCACCTGGTTCCAGCACCGTCAGCTGGTTCCGGGCCGAGCCTTTGGCTTAGGTGCCTCCTCCTGGGTATCCGTGTTCCGCCAACGCCAGGCGGTCCTTGGTAGTGCTTTTAAGCGCGGGCACCTACAGCTTAGCAACCGGGTTCCAGCACCGTCAGCTGGTCCTCGGTCGTGCCATTGGCTCTTGCACACTGGGGCAACGCATCCGGGTTCCAGCACCGCCAGCTGGTTCTCGGCAGTGTTCTTGTCACAGGTACTCCCTCGTGCCAAGCCTGGTTTCAGCACCGTCAGCTGTTTCCGGGTTGTGTCAACTTCACTGAGACGCCTATGCTTGCCCCGTCGTGGGGCGGTCGAGTTAGCCAACTCCAGGGTGCCTCCAGTTTAGGAGCTTCCTATGTGGGCTGCGTGAACTGGTAGTCAAGGCTGGTTCTGTAGTGCCAGTAGGCCCAGCTCCCCCTGTAGGACTGTTGGGGTTCGGTAACTGCGGCTGCCTCGCGGCCTAGCTGTTCTCTCCTCTCCTGTGGGCCTTGGGGTCCACCACCTGGTTCCAGCACCGTCAGCTGGTTCCGGGCCGAGCCTTTGGCTTAGGTGCCTCCTCCTGGGTATCCGAGTTCCGCCAACGCCAGGCGGTCCTTGGTAGTGCTTTTAAGCGCGGGCACCTACAGCTTAGTAACCGGGTTCCAGCACCGTCAGCTGGTCCTCGGTCGTGCCATTGGCTCTTGCACACTGGGGCAACGCATCCGGGTTCCAGCACCGCCAGCTGGTTCTCGGCAGTGTTCTTGTCACAGGTACTCCCTCGTGCCAAGCCTGGTTTCAGCACCGTCAGCTGTTTCCGGGTTGTGTCAACTTCACTGAGACGCCTATGCTTGCCCCGTCGTGGGGCGGTCGAGTTAGCCAACTCCAGGGTGCCTCCAGTTTAGGAGCTTCCTATGTGGGCTGCGTGAACTGGTAGTCAAGGCTGGTTCTGTAGTGCCAGTAGGCCCAGCTCCCCCTGTAGGACTGTTGGGGTTCGGTAACTGCGGCTGCCTCGCGGCCTAGCTGTTCTCTCCTCTCCTGTGGGCCTTGGGGTCCACCACCTGGTTCCAGCACCGTCAGCTGGTTCTCGGCAGTGTCTTTTGCTCTTGTACCTTCTGCTCCCCATCCTGGTTCCAGTACCGTCAGCTGGTTCCGGGCAGAGCCTTTGGCTTAGGTGCCTCCTTCTGGGTATCCAAGTTCCACCAATGTCAGGTGGTCCTTGGTAGTGCTTTCAGGCACGGGTACCTCCTGCTTAGTAACCGGGTTCCAGTAACGTCAGCTGGTCCTTGGTAGTTCCATTGGCTCTTGGACATTCGGCTACCCATCCGGGTTCCAGTACCGTCAGCTGGTTCTCGGCAGTGTCTTTTGCTCTTGTACCTTCTGCTCCCCATCCTGGTTCCAGTAACGTCATCTGGTTCCGGGCAGAGCCTTTGGCTTAGGTGCCTCCTTCTGGGTATCCGAGTTCCGCCAACGTCAGGCGGTCCTTGGTAGTGCTTTTTAGCACGGGTACCTCCTGCTTAGTAACCGGGTTCCAGTAACGTCAGCTGGTCCTCGGTAGTTCCATAGGCTCTTGAACCTTCGGGTAGCCATCCGAGTTCCAGTTCCATCAGCTGGTTCTTGGCATTTTCTCAGCCTTCTTGTACCTTCTGCTACATTTCCAAGTTGAAGACCCTAACGTCGACAACCCGGAAGACCACCCCGATGACGACGACCCGGAAGACCACCCCGATGACGACGACGACGACGACGGCGGAGACGACGACGGCTGAGACGACGACGGCGGAGATGACGACACTGGAGACGAAGACCCTGGAGACGACAACATGGAAGACCGAGAAGCAGAAGAACAAGAGGCTGCAGAACAAAGAGCAGAAGAACATTAAGCATAAGACTTAATATCAGAGCAAAAGATATTATCTAAATTATATGCAGAAGAAGACTAAGCAGTGTATGGGGGTGAGTCCGTTCCTCCTCGTGGTGCCCCTGGATAAAGCCTGATGCTGCAGGCCAAACTGAATGCGGACAAATGTAACTTTTGTGACTGGCAGAACGGAAGGTGTAATCTTCCAACTTTTATAGATAACAACTACGGGAATGCCTGTCACAAATGAGAATATGATGAAGAAGTAGAATAGGAAGAATAATAACAGTGGAATAAAAAGAATATGTAGAATAGGAAGAATAATAATAGTTGAAGAAAATGAATATGAAGAATGTAATAAAAAAAAAAATAGGTAGAAGATGAAGAAGAAGATGAATAAGGTGAAGAAGTTGATGTCAAGGATGCTGATGATGATGAAGATGAAAGTGTGGGAAAAGAAAAAAAAAAAAGAAAAAAAAGAAGGGGAAGGGCGTGGAATAGTGAAACATCAATATCTGACAAAATAAAAAAAATTTACATACTCAATATCTTTTTCAATCCGAACGTCTTTAAAAAAAAAAAAAAAACATGCTATTCTATTTGATTGGACTAATCCTCATTGCCTTTAATGTCTCCGCCACCTCCCCCATACATCCTACATTATTCTTAGTTGTTTTCCTTCAGGTAGAATGAACCTACAAGGAAAGAAAGGGTTTATTTTAATTCCGATATTTTGGTCCCATTGACTTGCATTGGGATCGGGTATCGGTATCGGCGATATCCGATATTTTTTGAATATCGGCCGATCCAAACCGATACCGATACTTTCCGATATCGGAAGGTATCGCTCAACACTAGTCATGGCAATGGTCATGGGCATTTTGCCACGACCAATCAGCGACTTGGATTTCCATGACAGACAGAGGATGCGACCAATGAATATCCGTGACAGACAGACAGAAAGACAGACAGTCGGAAGTGACCCTTAGACAATTATATAGTAGATTCAGGGTAGATGACATACAGGTACATACTATATACAGGAGGAGATGACACAGGTGCATACTATATACAGGAGATGACATACAGGTATATACTACAGTATGTACAGGGTAGATGACATACAGGTATATATATTATATACAGGGTAGATGCCATACAGGTATATACTATATACAGGGTAGATGACATACAGGTGTATACTATATACAGGGGAGATGACATACAGGTATACACTATATACAGGGGAGATGACATACAGGTATATACTAAATACAGGGGAGATGACATACATGTATATACTATATACAGGGGAGATATATACTGAGGGGAAAATGAGAGTTGTGAGGTGAAAATGAAGAGGAATGAGGGGAAAATAGTGGAGTGATCAGAAAATGACAGGCATGAGGTCAAAATGACAGGTGTTATGGGGAAAATGGGAGGTGTGAGGGGGAAAATGAGAGGAGTGATGGGAAAATTAGAGAAGTGAGGGGAAAATGAGAGAAGTGAGGTGCTACAACTAACCACAGTTAGTTACTAGGCCCGGGCAATGCCGAGCTCTTCAGCTAGTTAGATATATTTGAGATCGATAGATAATAAATAGATAGATAGATTGATAGACATATAGATAGAGTTAAAAGTTGAAGAAAAACCATGGTCTTTAGTCTTTCGAGAAAAAGAAAAAATCATTTTGATGATTGTCTCTGGTGATGTCATTCATTCCCCGGAGCCCACTAGTCTCTACAGGGGGCAGTCATCATGACTGGTGAGTCATTCACCTCCCTTCATTTCTGGCATCATTTCTAGTCTTTCAAATAGTACTGGCGGCAGCATAATGAACACGTAACTCAATTCACCTTCCTTAAAAAACCAAAGCAAAAACATAAAAAATGTTTGCTGTGGCCAGCTAGAAATTCTACAGCTAATTAGCCTGAAGCCCCCTGCAAAGACAGACTGAAGAACAAAGTCCAATCAGCAGTGATGGCATGTGTCCACTATGTGCTTACAGGCAGCAGGGGATCCTAATCCATGAAGAGAAAACTTTTAAATAATTCTACTTTTTATTTTTTTACTATTTTATTTTTACAGCTAACTGCACTTACATAGTTTCATGGTTACATAGTTTATATTGTTGAAAAAAACACACAAATGCCCATCAAGTTCAACCAAAGGATGAGAAAGTATAAGGTAAAAAAACATACTGTATAGATACAGCCATAATACATGATTGTGTCTGAACTAAAGAGCGAGTTTTTACCCTTCTGATCCCAAGTGTCGATCAACGGGATCAATATTTACAACAAGAAAGTTACTGTCACAGGTTTACCACGACAGAGAATAATAATAATAATCTTTATTTATATAGCGCCAACATATTCCGCAGCGCATTACAGTTAAACAGTTTTTTTAATAAACAGTCATAAGTAACAGCGTTAACAATAATATAATGGTTTAACAACTCTGCTCGTGAGAGCTTACAATCTACAATGAGGTGGGAGAGGTACAAAGTACAGGAGCTTATTTACAACTAGATGGTGGCCCGATTCTAACGCATCGGGTATTCTAGAATATGCATGTCCACGTAGTATATTGCCCAGCCACGTAGTATATTGCCCAGCCACGTAGTATATTGCCCAGCCACGTAGTATATTGCCCAGCCACGTAGTATATTGCCCAGCCACGTAGTATATTGCCCAGTCACGTAGTATATTGCCCAGCTACGTAGTATATTGCCCAGTCACGTAGTATATTGCCCAGTCACGTAGTATATTGCCCAGCTAAGTAGTATATTGCCCAGTCACGTAGTATATTGCCCAGTCACGTAGTATATTGCCCAGCTAAGTAGTATATTGCCAAGCCACATAGTATATTGCCCAGCCACGTAGTATATTGCCCAGCCACGTAGTATATTGCCCAGCCACGTACTATATTGCCCAGTCACGTAGTATATTGCCCAGCTACGTAGTATATTGCCAAGCCACGTAGTATATTGCCCAGCCACGTAGTATATTGCCCAGCCACGCAGTATATTGCCCAGCCACGTAGTATATTGCCCAGCGACGTAGTATATTGCCCAGCCACGTAGTATATTGCCCAGCCACGTAGTATATTGCCCAGCCACGTAGTATATTGCCCAGCCACGTACTATATTGCCCAGCCACGTAGTATATTGCCCAGCTGCGTAGTATATTGCCAAGCCACGTAGTATATTGCCCAGCCACGTAGTATATTGCCCAGCCACGTAGTATATTGCCCAGCCACGTAGTATATTGCCCAGCCACATAGTATATTGCCCAGCCACGTAGTATATTGCCCAGCCACGTAGTATATTGCCCAGCCACGTACTATATTGCCCAGCCACGTAGTATATTGCCCAGCTACGTAGTATATTGCCAAGCCACGTAGTATATTGCCCAGCCACGTAGTATATTGCCCAGCCACGTAGTATATTGCCCAGCCACGTAGTATATTGCCCAGTCACGTAGTATATTGCCCAGCGACGTAGTATATTGCCCAGTCACGTAGTATACAGCACAGAGCCACGTAGTATACAGCACAGTCACGTAGTAGATTGGCCAGTCACGTAGTATATTGCCCAGCCACGTAGTATATTGCCCAGACACGTATGTAACAGGTTAAAAAAGAGTTAAAATAAAAAATAAACATATACTCACCTTCCGAGGGCCCCTTGTAGTCCTGTTGCCTGTGTGCGGTACAAGCGGGAGCTTCCGGTCCCAAGGTTGGATGAGCGCAGGACCTTTGAAGGTCCTTCTTGCATACCATCCTTGGCCCCAGAACCTGCCGCTTGCACTGCCGAGGAGAGGACGTGACGACGGAGGGTGAGAATAGCAGGTTTTTTGATTTTTTATTATTTTTAACATTACATTTTTTTACTATTGATGCCACATAGGCAGCATCAATAGTAAAAATTTGGGGACACACAGGATTAATAGCAGCGGTTACGGAGTGCGTTACCCGCGTCATAACGCGGTCCGTTACCGCCGGTATTAACCCTGTGTGAGCGGTGACTGGAGGGGAGTATGCGGGTGCCGGGCACTGACTGCGGGGAGTAAGGAGCGGCCATTTTCTTCTGGACTGTGCCCGTCGCTGATTGGTTGTGGCTGTTTTGCCGCGACCAATCAGCGACTTGGATTTCCATGACAGACAGAGGCCGCGACCAATGAATATCAGTGACAGACAGACAGACAGAAGAACAGACAGAAAGACGGAAGTGACCCTTAGACAATTATATAGTAGATGATCTAGTTACAATGAAGGTCCAGCCATCTTCAGGGGGTGGGGACCTGAAGTGGAAGTGGAGAAGTGAATGGGCTACACACGTACACTTACACATAAAATGACTTTGATTAGGGAACGTGATAGGCCACTCTGAACAAATGTGTTTTGAGGGAGAGCTTAAAACTGTGAAAGTTGTGACTGGTCCTAATATCTTGGGGTAGAGCATTCCAGAGGATTGGCGCAACACGGGAGCATCTTGGAGTCGGGAGTGGGAGGTTCGGATTAGTGCAGAGGTTAGCCGAAAGTAGTTTACAGAGCGCAGAGGTCGGTTAGGCCAATAGACCAAAATGAGGGAGGAGATGTAAGGGGGTGCGGCACTGTGGAGAGATTTGTGGGTGAGAACAAGTACTTTGCATTGGATCCTATAATGAATGGGCAGCCAGTGTAATGACTGGCGAAGAGCGGACGAGTCCGAGTAACGATTAGCCAGGTGGATGACCCTGGATGCTGCATTAAGTATGGACTGGAGAGGGGAAGGTTGAGTAAGGGGGAGGCCAATTAATAGAGCATTGCAGTAGTCCAGGCGGGAGTGGATCAGGGTGACAGTGAGGGTTTTTATTGTTTCCATCATGAGAAAAGGGAGGATTCTAGAGATGTTCTTCAGGTGTAAGCAACAAGAGCGGGCAAGAGATTGTATATGGGATGTGAAGGAGAGATCGGAGTCAAACGTAACACCCAGACAGCGCGCCTGCTGCCGGGGTGTTATTATGGTGCTACCCAGGGAGAGGGAAATGTTAGATTTAAGGAAGTTCATAGATGGCAGGAGTAGAAGAAGTTCAGTTTTGGAGAGGTTGAGTTTCAGATAGAGAGTGGACATGATGTTGGAGACTGCGGACAGACAGTCACTGGCGTTCTGTAGAACAGCATGGGTAAGGTCAGGGGATGACGTGTATAGTTGTGTGTCATCAGCATAAAGATGATACTGAAAGCCAAATCTGCTGATGGTCTGTCCAATTGGGGCCATGTAGAGGGAGAAGAGAAGGGGGCCAACGAATGAGCCCTGAGGTACCCCAACAGTGAGAGGAAGAGGAGATGAGGTGGAGCCAGGGAACAGAATACTGAAGGAGCGGTCAGAAAGATAGGAAGTGAACCAGGAAGTGTCCTTAATTATTCTTATTCTTATTCTTATTTATTTATATAGCACCATTAATTCCATGGTGCTCTACATGTGAAAAGGGGCTACATACAGGGTTATAGATATAACGCCTCGTGACTGGAGCCTAGAGAGTAGCAGAGGGTGGTCAACAGTGTCGAAAGGTCGAGAAAAATGAGCAGAGAGTGGTCACCGTTACATTTTGCTGTCAGAAGGTCGTTTGTCAATTTGCTGAGTGCAGTTTCTGTCGAATGTAGGGGGACCAAACCGGACTGTGAAGGGTCTAGGAGGGAATGAGTGGAGAGGTAATGGGTAAGGTGGGAGTAGATCAGGCACTCCAAGAGCTTAGAGAGGAAGGGGAGATTGGAGACTGGTCTATAGTTGTTTGTGCAGGATGGGTCGAGGGCGGGTTTTTTTTAATAATGGAGTAATGATGGAGTGTTTGAAGGAGGAGGGGAAAATGCTAGAGGAGAGGGAGAAATTAAAGATTGTAGTTAGGTGAGTTGTGACGACTGCAGAGAGAGACTGGACGAGATGTGAGGAAATAGGGTTAGTAGTGCATGTAGTTGGATGAGAAGAAGAGAGGAGCTTGGAGACTTCTTCTTTGATGGGATCAAATTTGGAGAGTGAGCTAGGGGAAATGCAGGGAGGGATAGGAGTCACTGCACTTGGTGTCTGGGAGTGGATTTCCTGATGGATATTATCTATTTTGTCTAGAAAGTGGGAGGCCAGGTCATCAGTACAAATGTCTGTTATAGGGTCTTGCACTTTTGGCCTGGGGAGGCAGTGAAAGGTGTTAAAAAGTTTCTTGGGTTTGTTGGATAGTGAGGAGATCAGAGTGGTGAAGTAGGTCTGTTTGGCGAGAAGAGCCAGAAGACCGAGACATCTGATTTCTTCTATTCCTGCACTGATCAGAAGCACTTCACCTTCATATTAAACGCTGTAGGTTTCTTTTAGCAGTGCAGGTGTTAATCTGCTCAGTTGAGAGCTCTTGGAAGCTTTGCTGCATTAAGGCTCTCAGCTGTTCACTGTTAGCCACTCCCATCTTCTATATATATTCTGGACCCTGGCTAGCACTTATTGTCAGAGATAGCTTATGCTGTATGATTGGAGAAGGCAGTTGGTGGATTTATCTGTGACTGTTGCTAGGTTTTGGGTGTGTGCTAATCCCCTCCTTCTCTTAATTTGGTTTAACCCTATCCTCCACTCCCCAGTGTTTATCTCTGTTGTTTGTGTGAATATATTTGTATGATTGGTATTTTCCTTTATCCCTGTTTGTATTACCTTGTCAGTCTGGTTGGTATATTTCAATACAATTCTACTCCCCTCTTCCCTGAGTGGGGGAGGGGTAAAGACTAAGGGCAGATTCAAGACCTAAGGCAAGGTATGTGGCCCTGGTGTCTTCACCATCATAAGTAATCAAGGGAATAGGGCAAGCTAGGGCGCCCCCATCATTTGGGACAGGGAAGGAGCCCCTGGTCCCGGCATGTCTGACAACAGAGTCGTGACACTGACGTTTCTGTGGGTGCTCCGACGCTTTGGTCATTGCATCATCCTGCTGTGGCTGAGAGCGGTAGTGCAGGGGGATCATCTGTGCTTGTTCTACTGCAAAGCTTAAATGTATCGGTGTGCTGATGTGCTATTAACGCCGATAAAGTTGACTATAGCATATCTCCGTCTGGGAGATTAGAAGTAATCCGGGGAACAGAGCGAGCTATTTATTCTGCAATATACCTAGATCCTTCTCTACAAGTGACTCTCCTAGTTTTACGTAATGTCCATGGATTGTTATTGACTTTGTTGAACTCCTCTATCCAGGCTTCTACTCACCTCATCACAGCTCAAGTCCTTAGTAATACCATGCTGGTTATTATTTATAATATTATTTTCTACCACATTCTCCAGTATATAATCCCTTACCAGCCCAACATTTTTTCCACTATGGATGTTAAACTTACTGGTCTATAACTACCCGGGGAAAAAATAGAACACTTTTTTGAAAACTAAAGACATGATTTACTGATACTCTTTCAAGAGATGTTTATGTTATATATGTCTATATGTGGCCATCCAGTAATTGTGATTTGTATTGCAGCTTGCTAACCCAAATTCCCTGCGGAATGAACTGTTAGGAGCTTCATGACATGGGTTTCCACACTACATACAGCCTTATATCACCAAGTACAATGTACCAAGTACCAAGCATCTGTTGAAATGGTGTAAAGCCGCCACCATTGGACTTTGGAGCAGTGGGAAACATGTTTTGTTGAGTAATAAACCATGCTTCCTTATCTGGTAGTGGGTGTTAGGGGTAAAGTTCCTCCATGTGGAGAATGTCAAGTTGGCGTAGGGAGACTTGAAGGCCAAGCAATGTGTAACTGTGAAATTAAATATGCACATAGCCTCTTCACAGGAAAAGAGGGGAGGGTGTCAAGGCGGCTGTGTGTGTAGTAGTCTGACATCTCCTATTACAGCTTCCATTTACAGGCTCAGAGGTAGCCACTCCATCTACCAGGTCTCAGAGGTTGTCCTGGCCTTCACCCTTTAACCCTTGTGTGATGATCTAGACTTACACAAGAGTCACTGGTTTGGCTCCAAGGAGTAGCTGCTGGCCAGTTGAAATGGCTGGAAGAGGATAGTTAAAAATTTGTGGCAAAACCATGAGGTAGGAAGGAAGTAAGAAAATGAGACAAGGTCTAAAAAGCACTATAGTAAAACAGGTGGTGAGATTAAGGGTGTGAACCCAGTGAAGCAGAACTTATAACTAGCTCTTGTGGTAGAAACTCACCCAGGGCTCACAGGAGAGAGCTAATTAGATAACACACTGGCGTTACTCACTGAGCTTCATGTCTAGATATCACCAATAGAAGCAGAAACAGAGGAAATGAACATAAAAGTTGATTCAACTCGGGCACTTAGTGCCACCTTTGAGAATTTGGAACCAAAAATACTTCAGTGAATTTCATAACAAATTGATAAATCACATTTTCTTCCAATGAAATGTTTCTTCACTCCCAAATTTTTCATTATTTTTATACGTTTTTCTTTCTGTAAACCTAATGAAAGATAAAATGTCAATCTAATACATTTTTTGTTGTCTTTTTTAATTATTTTACTTTTTTTTTCATTTTAATTTGTTTATTTTTTAAGGGAAAATAGATATAAAGGAAAATAAATTTGGGATCTGTGGTGCCGATTGAGTTCTTTGATCATTGAGATAGGATTTATCCCAGGGATTAAAGTAAAAGGAATCAATAAATCGGACCCTGAAGTCATAGGATATGGCATATGGCCAGCATTTACCAACCCGGATATCATGTATTTTTCTAAAGCATCACCAACACCGTCCATAGGATCTGTATATATTACAGCTCAATCCCGTATGATACTCAGTCAACTTCATAAAAAGGGGCGAAGCTGCAAAACCACACACAGCCTGCAGGTAAGGGTGGCATTGTTGTAATCCTAATTTCATACATCCTTCTCCTTCCTCTACATGTATACAACACGTAAACTATTCATTTTAATGTGTATTTTCGGTCATCTTTTACATACACACTCTTCTTGTGCTCGGTTTTGTATTAATACCGTAAGTAAAACAAACACTGAAAAAAAATACTCTGAGATCACAGTGACGGCCTATGTCCCCCGACCGAACACAGGATACACGGGCCCTAATAGGAAATTATAAATATCTGCTGAAGTACAGAACGGCTTCCTGCTCTTTTAATTACACAAAGGAAACCATTTTCTGCAAAAAGGAAATTAACTATTTAAAAAACATTAAGGGTTATGTCCTATGTGATCGACTGATTTAACTTGTGTTTGCAGGAAATTGTCCATTACTAAATAGTTTCTTCACTACGGTTCAGCTTTCTGCATTGGAGGCATCTATAAGAGACTGAGCCTACCGAGAGTCCGAAATATCAGAGGCAAAACTCTGGGAAAAAAGCCAAAAAGCCAACGGAAGCTTTCCGCTAATGTTAGCTTTTGTTATGAAGTTTATTGACTTTATCTATTATCTATCTATATATCTATCTATTATCGATCCATTAATCTATCTATCTATCTATCTATCTATCTATCTATCTATCTATCTATCTATTATCTATCTATTATCTATCTATCTATCTATCTTCTATCTATCTATTATCTATCTATCTTCTATCTATCTATCTATCTGTCTATTATCTATCATCTATCTCTCTATTATCTATCTATTATCTATCTATCATCTATATATCTATTATCTATCTATCTTCTATCTATCTACCTATTATGCACCTATTATCTATCTATCTATATATTATCCATCTATCTATCTATCTATCTATCTATCTATCATCTATCTATCTATCTATCATCTATCTAATATCTATCTATTATCAATCTTCTATCTATCTATCTATCTTCTATCTATCTATTATCTATCTATCTATCTATCTATCTATCTATCTATCTATCTATCTATCTATCATCTATCTAATATCTATCTATTATCAATCTTCTATCTATCTATCTATCTATCTATCTATCTATCTATCATCTATCTATCTATCTATCTATCTATCTATCTATCTATCTATCTATTATCTATCTATCTATCTTCTATCTATCTATTATCTATCTATCTATCTATCTAATATCTATCTATTATCAATCTTCTATCTATCTATCTATCATCTATCTAATATCTATCTATTATCAATCTTCTATCTATCTATCTATCTATCTATCTATCTATCTATCTATCTATCATCTATCTATCTATCTATCTAACTATTATCTATCTATCCATCTATCTATTATCTATCTATCTATCTATCTATCTATCTATCTATCTATCAGCTATATATCTATTTATTATCTATCTATCTATTATCTATTATCTATCTACCTATTATAGTTTGTAGCTTGCGAGCAGGGCCCTCACTCCTCCTGGTATCTATTTTGAACTGTGATTTCTGTTATGCTGTAATGTCTATTGTCTGTACAAATCCCCTCTATAATTGTAAAGCGCTGCGGAATATGTTGGCGCTATATAAATAAAATTATTATTATTATCTATCTCATATCTATCTAGCCAATGAACATAATTTCTAATTCTATAGGTGCCGATACAATTGAAGCTGTTAGTAGAACATGGCACCGTGGGTTTGGTGGCCACAGCCTTCTTTATTCCAGGACGAGCCCATACTTAGGACATCAGTGCCATGGCTCAGATGACGCACTAACTTCACTGCGGGATAAGCCCCTTTCTAAGAGGACAAATCATGCCGTTTTGGAGACCAAACTATTTTTTTCATCTTTGAAATAAAGGTAATGGTAGCCAAAATGAAAAACACATTAGCCTTTCTGGAAATGTAGTAGATGTTACCTGCAGTCCTATGCAACAGAGATGACAGTGATATTTGAATAATATCATCATACTAACCAAAATCTTGTATACCAAGACCAATATTACCAACAATAAATGTATATCAGCTCTACAAGGCCCCTGTTGTGCCTCTATGCAGTAATAATGCTCCAATATGCTGCGCCTGCACGGTAACACTGCCTCCTCTCTGTTTGCATAAGGTAATGGTGACCTTCTGCCTCCATAACATACAGTGGGGCAAAAAAGTATTTAGTCAGTCAGCAATAGTGCAAGTTCCACCACTTAAAAAGATGAGAGGCGTCTGTAATTTACATCATAGGTAGACCTCAACTATGGGAGACAAACTGAGAAAAAAAAATCCAGAAAATCACATTGTCTGGTTTTTTTTAACATTTTATTTGCATATTATGGTGGAAAATAAGTATTTGGTCAGAAACAAACAATCAAGATTTCTGGCTCTCACAGACCTGTAACTTCTTGTTTAAGAGTCTCCTCTTTCCTCCACTCATTACCTGTAGTAATGGCACCTGTTTAAACTTGTTATCAGTATAAAAAGACACCTGTGCACACCCTCAAACAGTCTGACTCCAAACTCCACTATGGTGAAGACCAAAGAGCTGTCAAAGGACACCAGAAACAAAATTGTAGCCCTGCACCAGGCTGGGAAGACTGAATCTGCAATAGCCAACCAGCTTGGAGTGAAGAAATCAACAGTGGGAGCAATAATTAGAAAATGGAAGACATACAAGACCACTGATAATCTCCCTCGATCTGGGGCTCCACGCAAAATCCCACCCCGTGGGGTCAGAATGATCACAAGAACGGTGAGCAAAAATCCCAGAAACACGCGGGGGGACCTAGTGAATAAACTGCAGAGAGCTGGGACCAATGTAACAAGGCCTACCATAAGTAACACACTACGCCACCATGGACTCAGATCCTGCAGTGCCAGACGTGTCCCACTGCTTAAGCCAGTACATGTCCGGGCCCATCTGAAGTTTGCTAGAGAGCATTTGGATGATCCAGAGGAGTTTTGGGAGAATGTCCTATGTTCTGATGAAACCAAACTGAAACTGTTTGGTAGAAACACAACTTGTCGTGTTTGGAGGAAAAAGAATACTGAGTTGCATCCATCAAACACCATACCTACTGTAAAGCATGGTGGTGGAAACATCATGCTTTGGGGCTGTTTCTCTGCAAAGGGGCCAGGACGACTGATCCGGGTACATGAAAGAATGAATGGGGCCATGTATCGTGAGATTTTGAGTGCAAACCTCCTTCCATCAGCAAGGGCATTGAAGATGAAACGTGGCTGGGTCTTTCAACATGACAATGATCCAAAGCACACCGCCAGGGCAACGAAGGAGTGGCTTCGTAAGAAGCATTTCAAGGTCCTGGAGTGGCCTAGCCAGTCTCCAGATCTCAACCCTATAGAAAACCTTTGGAGGGAGTTGAAAGTCCGTGTTGCCAAGCGAAAAGCCAAAAACATCACTGCTCTAGAGGAGATCTGCATGGAGGAATGGGCCAACATACCAACAACAGTGTGTGGCAACCTTGTGAAGACTTACAGAAAACGTTTGACCTCTGTCATTGCCAACAAAGGATATATTACAAAGTATTGAGATGAAATTTTGTTTCTGACCAAATACTTATTTTCCACCATAATATGCAAATAAAATGTTAAAAAAACAGACAATGTGATTTTCTGGATTTTTTTTTTCTCAGTTTGTCTCCCATAGTTGAGGTCTACCTATGATGTAAATTACAGACGCCTCTCATCTTTTTAAGTGGTGTAACTTGCACTATTGTTGACTGACTAAATACTATTTTGCCCCACTGTAACTATGCCCCCGGGCCCCGCTATGCTGTTACATAGTATCAGTGCCCTACACAGTAAAAGTGCCCACATACGATAATGTGCATCTGGTTTGTCAACAGTTTTATAGGTCAGGAAAGGCATTAATACTTATGAAAGAGCAGCTTTCACTTGCACCAAGAAAAATCCCTGAGCTCCCCTGATTCTGCCATTTTCTTCCATTTTGTGCTGAGTCGCTCCATTGCAAAGATATTCACATATGTTGCTTTTGGAGCTCTTCTGTGAAATCTCTGCATGTAGTGCAACTGGGTGTTTCTTCGGAGTCTTCTCTGGAGGTGTGTGTTTTCACCCTTCCCTCCCAGATGCTACCAATCACAGCTCATCAATGTCATGAGTGCTAGATCAGATGTCAAGCGATCATTGGCAGCGATTGGGACGGAGCGGTGAAATTGTACACTCCTAGAGAAGACTCTGAAGAAACGCCCAGTTGAACAACAATTAGAGATTTCACATCCTGAGTTGCAAAAGCAATAAATGCGAATATCTCTGCAATGCAGCGATGCAGCACAAAACGGAAAAAAGCAGCAGAATCAGGGGAACACAGGGATGTTTATGGATTTAGCAAGATGATCATACTAGATTTATGCACTTTTTATTTTTCTTATTGAAAATTATTTGTAGCACAAATTTCCAACAATAATTTTTTAATTATTTTCAAATTTACCTGTAGTCCAAATTTCACAAATAAATAATATTATATACGATTTTTGTTCAGAATCTGTAAAAAAAATTAAACGTAGGCAAACATAGAAAGACGATGAATTCCTCCTCTACACATCTGCCTCTCCGAAGCAACACTCAATTATAACGTTCTGAAATGAAAACATGCACGAAGGTCTTTGAAGTACGTAAGTCCAAGAAATGCTCTGTTTGCTCAGGCAGCTCCGTGGTTCACATTTACTGAAAACCATGTTTGTCATTTCAAGAGTAAAATTATTTTTTTTTTAGATCAATGAAAAAATTCACTAAACTTGGGGAAAAAAAAGTGCAATTCTGGTTCTGGAGGTAAATGGGGGAATAGTTCATCTACTGTGGGTCAAGGGGGTAAATGGAACAGTTTACTTCAGATGTGTGAAAAGGTCACAGTTCTTGTTTGCTTCATTTTCCAAAGTATTTATACTCCTGGCTCAAGTTGTAAACACGTGGAACGCCAGAAAGAAGTCGAAAAATGTAGGAATTTCCCAGCAGAACTCGCAGTCCGTGTTGTACTGTGTACTCTATATTATGCATGTGTCAGCACTATTTAAAGAGGATCTGTCACTTGATATAAATATGTCCTTTTTTCCAAATATTGAACTGGTAGAGAATCAATTTGTCATGAATCTCAAGTGTTGTAAATCTTCCAATTGCCCGGAAAAATTGCGTGTATTACTATACTATCTGTAATGCCAAGATGTGACTTGTGATGGCCTCTTAGTACCCAGCTTCACTACAAAAAAGCTGCTGCATTCCCTGCCTCTGCATTTATACAGGCTACGATACTCCTTCCTGATTGGCTGTGTTATACCATGTGATGAAGAAACTAATGCTGCTGCACCTGACATCATGTGAGAGTTCTCTGGCTGATGCAACTTTCTGCTTTGTGAAAAATGGCAATGGGCAATTTTTTGGGTGATTCAATTGAACCAATTAAATTCAAACATGAATTTGATTGGCATCAAAACAAGCCGCTCATCACTACAAATTGTACTTTAAAGGGGACTTTTGTATTTTTTTCTTATGTGGATAAGAATGTACAGACCTGCCTATTTTGCGTGGTGTGGATCTCTGCAGGTCCAGAGCTTTCAGTGATGTTACATAGACAGAGCAGCTCCTTCTCTTCGACTCTAATCTTTAGATTGGGTGTTACTGCTGATGTCTTACTGATTGATTAACAGCTGGCTCCCCAGTGCCTAACTGCGGGGAGCCAACTGTCAATTAGTATGACGTCGGCAATGATGCCTCATTGACAGAAAAGCCCAGAAGAGCTGCTCTGGTGACGTCTGGTAAGGTCAAACGATGGAGCAGAATCGCCATCAGGATTGTCCTACAACTGTTTTAAAGCGACAGATTGGTGCCAGCCAGAACATGCAAGTAGTTATCAACTACCCACCTATAACATCTTAACCCCATAAGAAAAAAACTCAAAAGTGCCTCATAACCACTTTAGTCTTTCGGTTAATTAACCAGTTAAGAGAAGTTCCTCCTGTATACGATTTATGGGACTTGTCCTCTTCCAAATATAATTTCGACATACATCTCAACACAACATTTATGACAAATGGGTGTTAAAATTTCAAGGTTCCCATGTATGTTAACATGATAAATTTGCGGTTCCAATTGTTGGGATCATTTATCTGAAAAATAACCCTAATAAGCAGAGTTATCTTTCACGAATGTTTATTCTCCATTGATTTTTGAATGAGGAAATGTAAATGGGCAGGATACAAGAGAATTAAGAAGTTTCCCCCGGTGCAAATAACTACTTCATACCATTCATCCAATGACCCTAAAACCATTTGGGATATTTTTGGAAACGTTCATTTCATGACACTGTTGGATGACATACCATAAGACAGTCGTAAAATTGTGATAACAGTGAGATGATTTATTACTACTAATGACAGAAGACCATCGATGTATGTGGAGACTACAGTAACCAGATCTAGTCTGTAAAAAATGAGCAATGTTCCAGTAATTAATCATCATTAAACACAGTACGGTTCAATTCGGTATTTTCCCACAAAACAATATGAAGCTGTAGTCGCTATCTATATATAAACTGTGCAGGGTTATGTCAACTCAGCTGCACTGAGAACTGGAAATTCGGCAGGTTGCATGTGTGAATTTCAACTTTTTTTTTTCCAATTTTTCGATCTTCGAAGTAAAGTTTTGGAGAGCTCCAGAATGAATGAGAAAAATGTATTTTTATATCAAGAAGTAAAAAACAGTACGAGCAACATAAGGAGGTCAATACCATCCGTAATAAGAGTCCTCAACAGATGGAGTGCTTAACCTTGGTGGTTACTTCTCAGTAGAACTGAAGATTTCAAAACCAATCCCACCAAGTTTGGAAGTGTTCCCTGGCAGGATTGGCCATGTTTAGGGTCCAGGCAAACTAGGAGAGAGAATAATACTAGTGATGAGCGAGTATACTCGTTGCTCGGGTTTTCAGGTGGTCTCCGAGTATTTGTGACTTCTTGGATATTTAGTTTTTGTTGACACAGGTGGATGATTTACAGCTGCTAGCCAGCCTGAGTATATGTGGGGGTTGCCTGGTTGCTAGGGAATCCCCACATGTAATCAAGCTGTCTAGTAGCAGCAAATCATGCAGCTGTGGCAAGGAAAACTAAATCTCCGAGCACTCACAAATACTCGGGAAAACCCTGAGCAACGAGTATACTCGCTCATCACTAATTAATACCTACTGTACTCTGCTAATAGTAATATTTGTAAGCATGGTATAAGGCGCATAGGAATATCATAGACTACAATAAGAAAGGATGATCATAAGGCCATAATTGAATCATAAAACAACATTATTTATTGAAAAACATCATTTAAAAACCATATTACCAAGGTGTATACAAAGAGAGACAAAACCTCCCATTCATCACAATCACCCATATTCCACGCACAGCTGCGGGTAATACTTAGCTGTTATATATATGGGTCTTTATCAGTCATGGGGAGTAGCTAATTGTAAGTAGTTCATAAATAAATATATATATATTAGATGGCAGCCCGATTCTAAAGAATCGGGAGTCTAGAATCCATATATATTTTATTTATTCAAATGTAAGAATAATACAATTAATAAATAATAGTAAGAAAGAACAAAAATAATAGGCAGTACAGTGGGGCAAAAAAGTATTTAGTCAGTCAGCAATAGTGCAAGTTCCACCACTTAAAAAGATGAGAGGCGTCTGTAATTTACATCATAGGTAGACCTCAACTATGGGAGACAAACTGAGAAAAAAAAATCCAGAAAATCACATTGTCTGTTTTTTTAACATTTTATTTGCATATTATGGTGGAAAATAAGTATTTGGTCAGAAACAAAATTTCATCTCAATACTTTGTAATATATCCTTTGTTGGCAATGACAGAGGTCAAACGTTTTCTGTAAGCCTTCACAAGGTTGCCACACACTGTTGTTGGTATGTTGGCCCATTCCTCCATGCAGATCTCCTCTAGAGCAGTGATGTTTTTGGCTTTTCGCTTGGCAACACGGACTTTCAACTCCCTCCAAAGGTTTTCTATAGGGTTGAGATCTGGAGACTGGCTAGGCCACTCCAGGACCTTGAAATGCTTGTTACGAAGCCACTCCTTCGTTGCCCTGGCGGTGTGCTTTGGGTCATTGTCATGTTGAAAGACCCATCCACGTTTCATCTTCAATGCCCTTGCTGATGGAAGGAGGTTTGCACTCAAAATCTCACGATACATGGCCCCATTCATTCTTTCATGTACCCGGATCAGTCGTCCTGGCCCCTTTGCAGAGAAACAGCCCCAAAGCATGATGTTTCCACCACCATGCTTTACAGTAGGTATGGTGTTTGATGGATGCAACTCAGTATTCTTTTTCCTCCAAACACGACAAGTTGTGTTTCTACCAAACAGTTCCAGTTTGGTTTCATCAGACCATAGGACATTCTCCCAAAACTCCTCTGGATCATCCAAATGCTCTCTAGCAAACTTCAGACGGGCCCGGACATGTACTGGCTTAAGCAGTGGGACTCGTCTGGCACTGCAGGATCTGAGTCCATGGTGGCGTAGTGTGTTACTTATGGTAGGCCTTGTTACATTGGTCCCAGCTCTCTGCAGTTCATTCACTAGGTCCCCCCGCGTGGTTCTGGGATTTTTGCTCACCGTTCTTGTGATCATTCTGACCCCACGGGGTTGGATTTTGCGTGGAGCCCCAGATCGAGGGAGATTATCAGTGGTCTTGTATGTCTTCCATTTTCTAATTATTGCTCCCACTGTTGATTTCTTCACTCCAAGCTGGTTGGCTATTGCAGATTCAGTCTTCCCAGCCTGGTGCAGGGCTACAATTTTGTTTCTGGTGTCCTTTGACAGCTCTTTGGTCTTCACCATAGTGGAGTTTGGAGTCAGACTGTTTGAGGGTGTGCACAGGTGTCTTTTTATACTGATAACAAGTTTAAACAGGTGGCATTACTACAGGTAATGAGTGGAGGAAAGAGGAGACTCTTAAAGAAGAAGTTACAGGTCTGTGAGAGCCAGAAATCTTGATTGTTTGTTTCTGACCAAATACTTATTTTCCACCATAATATGCAAAAAAAATGATAAAAAAACAGACAATGTGATTTTCTGGATTTTTTTTCCTCAGTTTGTCTCACATAGTTGAGGTCTACCTATGATGTAAATTACAGACGCCTCTCATCTTTTTAAGTGGTGGAACTTGCACTATTGCTGACTGACTAAATACTTTTTTGCCCCACTGTATATGGAGAAAACACCAAACAAAAGTTCAAAATTGGTGTGAAAATGTCACTGAACCACTTCACAACTAAATATATATAGTTTTGGTAAATGGTATTATCATTTTTTTGACGAAATTCGGCAGGAGCTTGAAGAGCAACGTCACTGGGCCCGCCTCCACGCAGTAGAAACTTGCTGTGAGGTAAAAATTCAAAAATCACACCAAAATGGCGGGCGGAGTGTGTCACAGTATGGCACGTTTCTGATTGGTCGCTCGCAGCAGGCGGCAACCAATCAGACACTGGACACTGTTGACGTCACTTATCTCCGGACATTAGCTCCGGACATTAGCTCCGGACATTAGCTCCGGACATTAGCTCCGCACATTAGCTCCGGACATTAGCTCCGGACAAAGCCACGGAAGTTGGCACAAATTGCAGGAAGTAGTATTCTAGGCAATTAATCTCCGGACATTAGCTCCGGACATTAGCTCCGGACATTAGCTCCGGACAAAGCCACGGAAGTTGGCACAAATTGCAGGAAGTAGTATTCTAGGCAATTATATATTAGATATATATAAATTAATCAATAATTTATACAAAATTATACACAGGAGAAAACAATCGGCCAGTCATCAATCATATAATATACTATATATATACACAAATTTTCAATGATGTTCAAATCAGGAGACTTTGAGGGCCATTGTAAAAGCTTCAGTTTGCACCTTTTGAGGTCATCTATTGTTGAATTTGATGTTTGTTTAGGATTATTATTCATGTGTAGAAGCCATCCTCTTCTCAACTTCAGCTTTTTTTTTACAGATGGTGGCATGTTCGCACCAAGAATTTGTTGAAATTTAATCGAATCTTCCCTCTACCCATACAATGCTCCCTGTGCCATTGGCTGGAACACAACCCCAAAGCATGATTGATCCACCTCACATGCTTAATGGTTGGCAAGATGTTCTTTTCCTGAAATTCTGTCCTCTTTTTTTCTTGACACATACCTTTGAGCATTGTGGCCAAAGATTTCTATTGTAACCTCATCGGTCCACAGGACTTGTTTCCAAAATGCATCAGGCTTGTTTACATGTTCTTTTGCACACTTCTGAAGCTAAACTTTATGGTGAGGATGCAGGAGAGGTTTTCTTCTGATGACTCTTCCATGAAAGCCTTATTTATGCAGGTGTCTTTGAACAGTAGAACAATGTACCACAACTATAGAGTTTGCTAAATCTTTCTGAAGGTATTTTGCAGTCAAGCGGGGTTTCTGATTTGCTTCTCTAGCAATCCTACAAGCAACTCTCCTTGAACATTTGCTTTGTCTTCCGGACCTTATCTTCACCTCTATTGTTTCTGTTAACTGCCATTTCTTAAATAAATTAAATACATTTTTAACTAAGGAAAGGGCATCTTGAAAACACTTTGCTATCTTCTTATAGCCTTCTCCTGGTTTGTGGGCCTCCACCATTTTCATTTTCAAAGTGCTCAGCAGCTGCTTAGAGGAACCCATGGCTGCTGTTTTTGGCACAAGATTAGAGGAGGCTGGGTTTTTATAGAGCTATGAAATTTGCATCACCTGGTTTTCTCTAACAATGATAGTAAACAAGGCACAACCCTAACAGACTTATTAAGGTTGGAAACTTTGGTCAGAGTTATCTGAGCACACAAATCTCCAAGGGTGTCCAAAATTTTCCTTTTTGCAATTTTTAATTTTTTTTTTACTAAAATACAAAGGAAATGTGTCATCTTTAACTTTAGGCCTTTAAGAGATCATTTCTTCTTCAACTTGTTTAACTGTTAACAGTAATTTTGACCAGGGGTGCCCAAACTTTTCCACTGTAATTTCTGTGGCTAGCGGTTTGTTTTATTTCTAGTTCTCTGGCATCAATTCTGAGATGTTTCACTCAATTTCTCAAAGATATACTTCTTTTTGATTGTCTTCTGGGTCTCTCTTTCACTATCACTCTTGGAGACTCAACTTCTCCAACCCACCAGGTCTTACAATTAGTTGGCATGGGGACTCTCTTATCCCCATGCCTGGACTGCTAGAACAGAGAGCCCTCAAGATCATGTGTAGATGGGTTACTGCTCTATTCAGAAACTAAGGTATACTTTTTAATATGTTTTTCCTCTGCCTTAATAGCCACAATGCTATGGTGAAAGTGTGGCTCCTTCTAAAAAGAACTTAACAAACAGAGGCAATCTGCAATTTTGGACTACCGGGAAACATGTCATGGCCATCGCTTTTACATTGCTCCTCTGTTGGTATAGCAAGTTTCCTAACTAGAGATGAGCGAATGTGCTCGTTGATACTCAGATATCACTCGAGTATCCGTGTGCTTGGATTTGCTCCGCACTTGATGAGCCTTGACTGGTGCTCGTATTTGAAGCTCGAATCCCTGCCCCACATGTTTGGTGCCTGTTACACAGCCAATAAACATGCTTGGATTGCCTGCCAGTCACTGTAATGTCGTAGCCATGTTGGTAGTGGCATTACTGTGATTAGCTGGCAACATTACCTCATCATAGGTTATAAAAGGACTGGCGCCGCCACGCTCAGCTCACTGACACCATTGCGCAGCTCAGGGACAGTTCTGATTGCAGGGATAGCAGTTATCCAGGCCTGTATGTGCACAGTTTAACTAATCAGAGTCCTCTAGTGTTGATACTGGTGCTGTAGCTGAACCATCATACTAACAGTCTTTCTAAGGCCTAATTCAGGGCTTTGCTGTTTGTGTCAGATGCATTCTACATTTAGCATAGGAACAGTTGCAGGGGCAGGGAGAATGACAGAATACTGCCTCTAAGCAGGGCTTAGGGCTTTGCAGTCCATTGCTAAATATACAGCAGCTGCACATGACCACATTCTATTTTTGGAGGGTGAAAAAAATGATTATATTGTCATCCATAGAGTATTACGTGCTTTGTGTTACATTACGGTGGTATATAATACTCAAAAAGAAGTTCAAACATTCAATTAGTTATCCATATTTATTTATGTATTTATTCATAACCTGGTTTGTGTTACATTTTGGTGGTATATAATGCTCCAAAAAAGCATTCAAAAATGTTTGTGGTTTGAATTGCTGAGCCATAGAGTATTAAGTGCTTTGTGGGACATTTCAGTGGTATATAATACTCCAAAAAAGCATTCAAAAAATGTTTCTGGATTCAATTAATCATCCACAGAGTATTACGTGCTTTGTGTTATATTTCAGTGGTAACACTCAAAAAAAGCGTTGACAATTTTTTCTGGATTCAATTAGTCATCCGTAGAGTATTACATGACTTGTTTTAGATTTCGTTGGTATTTAACACTCCAAAAAAGCATTCCAAAATATTTATGGATTGAATTAGTGATCCGTAGACTATTAAGTGCTTTGTCTGACATTTTGGTGGTATATAATACTCCCAAAAAGTGTTTAATTTTTTTTCTGGATTCAATTAGTCATCCATAGAGTTTAACGTGTTTAGTATTACATTATGGTGGCATATAAACTCCCCCAAAAAGTTACAAAATATTTTTAGTAATCCATACAGTGTAATGTGCTTAGTGGGCGACAAAGATGGCAGAATCCCAAGAAACTCCCGAGGGAGCGACTAGGGAAATATCGGAGCCAAACCAAGCTTTCGCGACAGCAGAGTTGTCAGGAGCCTGTTGTCTGGAACCAGCTATTTTCCGGAACCACCAAGGCCCAAATACCGACCGCAACCTTCACCACTGGGGTTCTTGTGGACTGCGTATGGGAGAGTCAGGATCCAGCAACTGGTAATCGGACTGTGGGGCCTTGGCCTCGAAAGTAAGAAGGAAGCAAGCCAAGACCAAGGCAGGAGACATGCTAGCGGACCCGTTAGCCACAAAGTACTGAAAGTTGGCATCCCAGGGGAGGACATTACTTACTACCGGCAGCGGAGATGGAGGTCCATAGAAGAGTTTGGGACCCATCATCATATCTTGTTCAACCAGTGGGCAGTAGAGACAGAACACTTGCCTTGAAGGCTGCAAGAGCTGACAGCTGGAACCAGGGATATGTTCCTCAAAATGAAGTGACAACATCAATGGTTTGTGGGGGATGTGATCCGAGAAGGAAGGAAGCTGGACAATCCCTCCTTCCTTAAAGAATGGGCCTGGGAGAGGCTCCATGAGGCGGCTTGAGACAGAGCTACTACCCCTGAGAGATTGGACAGTCATTGGCGTTTTCCACCTCCTGTGCAGGAGCAGGCGATGGTGCAAGTGATACACGGGGCTGTCACCCATTTCTACATGTTGAGGGTTCTGGCACTACCTGAAGCTGGGTCACTTACAGTCCTGGTACCTGGGAATCTGGCTCCAGGAAGCAGGTAGAGGCAGTTCCCCCAGTCTCCTGAGGAAGGAGAAGAAAAAGCGGACACTGCAAGAGGATTACTGTATTACCTTCCTTATCATTTTCAAGTAGTTGTCTTCAAGGATCTATGGATAACTGGTTGACATGCCTTATATTTTTTTTCCTGGCTTTGCACTGTGTACAGAGCCTTTATAAGTGTAGGAGTAAAACAACTACACTTTGTTCAGAATATTTGAATGATGTACTACAGTAGGTGCGCTCAAGGGTGTATGGATGACCATGCTTGTCATTTTTGACAGGTTTTGCACTGTGTGCAGAGCTTTTATGAGTGTAGGTGTACCACAGCTATACTTTGTTCACAATATCTGAATGAGGTACTACAGTTGGTGCGTTCAAGGGAGTATGGATGACCCTGTTTGTAATTTTTGGCAGGCGTTGCACTTGGTCCATAGCCTTTATGAATCTAGGAGTTCAAATGCATTACAATTTGAGCATAATGTGCATGAGGCCCCCCTTTATGTTTAATATAGGGTGTATCTGAGTCCCTCTTCCATCTAATTTTTGGCAGTTATTGTTTCCTTCATAAATCACACTGAAATTTCCAATTTTTTTATAAAAATGTAATGAAAATTAATTTAAAAAATTCAGTGTTGGATTAATAAAATTATTTTTTTTTAAATGCTTTTTACATTTTGCCTTATTTCGATACATTATACAGGAAAGAATGTTTCTTAACATTTTTTTTCTTGTAAATTCCAATGTTTTTTGTCAGTTCTTAAAGTGGAGCAAAAGTGTGACACCATTGTTCTCAGCAGTGATCTGGGAGTCAGAGATGCTCCAGGGGTCTATCCCATGCTGTTCTCCTTCCATTTAGCACTTTTTACATCCATTTCAACATTTTCATTCCCCCCACACTTCCTTGTACGGTCTGCCGGAAAAATGCTCGGATTTACAATTGACTCCCATTATACTCATTACTCCAAATCAGCATTTGAGCATGAGGAATTGCTCAGTTCGAGTAACAAACATCTGAGCATTTTAGTGCCATCCCTATTCTTTACCTCTGATCCTGTCCTCCGAGCAGATTTTGCCCCCGGATTGGCAGAAGCCACGTTATTGGTGCTCCCATATTCAGTCAAATAGCCCAACTAGAGTTCTCTGATAGACATTCCTAGGGTACGGACCAGGTATCAAGGAACGGGCCTGTTCTTCTGACATCACGAGGTCGGTGGATGTGGAATTTTTGGGGGATAGATGCCGGTGCCGGGTGCACTGCTGGAATGTACAACAAATTCCTGGGGCTGATGGAGCCAGCGGGCTTCAGGGTATTCCAGGACAAACAGGTGGCAGGGCTTAAGAAGAGTTGTACTAAGGAGGAAGAAAGTACGAATTGCTGTGTCCTATACCACCTGTACCCACCTGATGAACTTGGACTGTATAGTAAATGTTTGACTTTTACAAAGAACTTGGTGTCCCTTGCATTATGTGTGGCAGCTACTGAGGACAGAAGCCTGGAGGCAGCAGAGATCTGCGGCCTACAAGGGAGTGTGATGCACCCCATAACCTAAAGCACGCTAGGACTGGGACACCGCTTGTCTGTAAAGTGCCAGAACAAAACCGGACGGCAGCTCGGATGCGACTACCTCTCTGCGCCACTTTACGTTGACATCATCAATTTTATAGAAGCAATATTCAGTATTCCTAGAATGTTCCTCAATGTCCTAGTCAATGAATGATAAATTACCTTCTTGGAGAAGTTGTTGGAATCAAGTTTTGGAAGGAAGAAACAAAACAAAATTTACATGAGATTGGGAGTGAAAAGAAACTTCATGTACCAACTGATTTAAGTTCTTCATCCCAGCATTTTCCCTATGATGGAATAAACATATTTTCTCAATGGTACTGCCTTTTATGGTGGCCATGGTTAAAGGGAACCTGTCACCCCGAAAATCGCGGGTGAGGTAAGCCCACCGGCATCAGGGGCTTATCTACAGCATTCTGTAATGCTGTAGATAAGCCCCCGATGTTACCTGAAAGAGGAGAAAAAGACGATAGATTATACTCACCCAGGGGCGGTCCCGCTGCTGGTCCGGTCGGATGGGCGTCTCTGGTTCGCTGCGGCGCCTCCCATCTTCATTTCAAGATGTCCTCTTCTGATCTTCAGCCATGGCTCCGGCGCAGGTGTACTTTGTCTGCCCTGTTGAGGGCAGAGCAAAGTACTGCAGTGCGCAGGCGCCGGGCATCTCTGACCTTTCCGGCGCCTGCGCACTGCAGTACTTTGTTCTGCCCTCAACAGGGCAGACAAAGTACGCATGCGCCGGAGCCGTGGCTGAAGATCAGAAGAGGACGTCTTGGATTGAAGAAAGGAGGCGCCGCTGCGGACCAGAGATGCCCATCCGACCGGACCAGCAGCAGGACCGCCCCTGGGTGAGTATAATCTAACGTCTTTTTCTCCTCTTTCAGGTAACATCGGGGGCTTATCTACAGCATTACAGAATGCTGTAGATAAGCCCCCGATGCCGGTGGGCTTACCTCACCCGCGATTTTCGGGGTGACAGGTTCCCTTTAAGCAGGAGGAAAGGAATGACGATCTGAACAGAGGAGTAAATGGAGTGCAGAGCACGAAGTAGGATAGAAAATGTATAGTCACTTTTCGGTCCCAGAATGGATGGTCACTTTAATTTTACTTGACTTTGTAGATGAAAGCCAGCACTGACTATTCTAGTACCACTCGATTCATGACATTGTTGTGGTCACATGCCACCATGAAATCATGTAATCACGAGTTGAATAGTCACTGTCTTCCAAAAAATCAACCAACTCCTTTCTCTGCTATCATTTACACAATCTGATTCTCTGCCAAGTGGTCTCTCTATCTACTTCACAAAAATCCACCGTATAAAAGTTGTTGGGACTTTAGCCAAAACAACAAAAAACTATAAAAAAGTATATATTTTTTTTACTTTGCTTATGGTCACGAAAACACTGCACAAACTTCAATATAAACATACTGCGCCACTCACAATATTATCTAAGAGTCTTTGAGGACCTAGCCGTCATTCCTCTTCTCTCCACATTGTGCTTAACCCCTTAGCGACCGCCGATACGCCTTTTAACGGCGGCCGCTAAGGGTACTTAAACCACAGCGCCGTCAATTAACGGCGCTGTGGAAAAAGTCCATAGCGCCCCCCAGAGGCCGATTTTCTCCGGGGTCTCGGCTGCCGAGGGTAGCCGAGACCCCAGAGAACATGATTCGGGGGGTTTTTAACCCACCCCGCATTTGCGATCGCCGGTAATTAACCGTTTACCGACGATCGCAAAAAAAAAAAAGAAAAAAAAAAGCGATCTCTTTTTAATTTCTCTGTCCTCCGATGTGATCGCACATCGGAGGACAGAGAAAAGGGGTCCCAGGTGGCCCCCCAATACTCACCTAGCTCCCCCGATGCTCCTCGTGTCTCCCGGTGGGCGCCGCCATCTTCAAAATGGCGGGCGCATGCGCAGTGCGCCCGCCGGCCGGCACCGGGAGAATCTTTGGGGTCTCGGCTGCCGGGGGTAGCCGAGACCCCAAAGAGCATGATCGGGGTCGCTATTACCGACCCCTGTTTTGCGATCGCCGGTAATTAACTGTTTACCGGCGACCGCAAAAAAAAAAAAGTAAAGTGTAATTCTCTGTCCTCTGATGTGATCGCACATCAGAGGACAGAGAAATAGGGGGATTCGGGGACCCTAGCATACTCACCTAGGTCCCTGGATCCTCTTGCTGCTCCTCCTGGCCGCCGGCAGCAGAACATGGCGGACGCATGCCCAGTGCGCCCGCCATCTGTCTCCATCTGCCGGCCGGCAGGAGAACAGCAGTTGGGGCTAAAATTAGGGGTAGGGTTAGGGGTAGGGTTAGGGGTAGGGTTAGGGTTAGGGGTAGGGTTAGGGTTAGGGCTAGGGGTAGGGTTAGGGGTAGGGGTAGGGTTAGGGTTAGGGGTAGGGTTAGGGGTAGGGTTAGGGGTAGGGTTAGGGTTAGGGTTAGGGGTAGGGTTAGGGTTAGGGGTAGGGTTAGGGGTAGGGTTAGGGGTAGGGTTAGGGTTAGGGGTAGGGTTAGGGGTAGGGTTAGGGGTAGGGCTAGGGTTAGGGTTAGGGCTAGGGTTCGGGCTAAATTTAGGGTTAGGGTTGGGGCTAAATTTAGGGTTAGGGTTGGGGCTAAACTTAGGGTTAGGCTTCTTTCACACTTACGTCGGTACGGGGCCGTCGCAATGCGTCGGCCCGACATACCGACGCACGTTGTGAAAATTGTGCACAACGTGGGCAGCAGCTGTAGTTTTTCAACACATCCGCTGCCCAATCTATGTCCTGGGGAGGAGGGGGCGGAGTTACGGCCACGCATGCGCGGTCAGAAATGGCGGATGCGACGTACAAAAAAACGTTTCATTGAACGTTTTTTTGTGCCGACGCTCTGCCAAAACACAACTGATCCAGTGCACGACGGACGCGACGTGTGGCCATCCGTCACGATCCGTCGGCAATACAAGTCTATGGGCAAAAAACGCATCCTGCGGGCACATTTGCAGGATCCGTTTCTTGTCCAAAACGACGGATTGCGATGGAATGCCAAACGACGCAAGTGTGAAAGTAGCCCTAGGGCTAGGGTTAGGGTTGGGGCTAAAGTCAGGGCTAGGGTTGGGGCTAAAGTTAGGGTTAGAGCTGGGATTAGGGTTAGGGTTTGGATTAGGGTTGGTATTAGGGTTAGGGTTGGCATTAGGGTTACGCTTGGGATTAGGGTTAGGTTTGGGATTAGGGTTAAGGTTAGGGTTGTGATTAGGGGTGTATTGGGATTAGGGTTAGGTTTGAGGTTAGGGTTGAGATTAGGATTAGGGGTGTGTTGGATTTAGGGTTTTGATTAGGGTTATGGTTAGGGTTGACATTAGGGTTGTTTTGGGGTAAGGGTTGTGATTATGGTTAGGGTTAGTTATTAGGATTATGGATGAGGTTGGGATTAGGGTTAGGGGTGTGTTGGGGTTAGGGTTGGAGCTAGAATTGGGGGGGGTTTCCACTGTGTACATCAGGGGGTCTCCAAACACGACAGCCAATTTTGCGCTCAAAAAGTCAAATGGTGCTCCCTCCCTTCTGAGCTCTGCCGTGCGCCCAAACAGTGGGTTACCCCCACATATGGGGCATCAGCGTACTTGGGATAAATTGGACAACAACTTCTGGGGTCCAATTTCTCTTGTTACCCTTGTGAAAATAAAAACTTGGGGGCTACAAAATCTTTTTTGTGAAAAAAAAAAATATTTTTTATTTTCACGACTCTGCATTCTAAACTTCTGTGAAGCACTTGGGCATTCAAAGTTCTCACCACACATCTAGATAAGTTCCTTGGGGGGTCTAGTTTCCAAAATGGGGTCACTTGTGGGGGGTTACTACAGTTTAGGTACATCAGGGGCTCTGCAATCGCAACATAATGCCCACAGACCATTCTATCAAAGTCTGCATTCCAAAAAGGCGCTCCTTCCCTTCCGAGCTCTGCCGTGCGCCTAAACAGTGGTTTACCCCCACATATGGCGCATCAGCGTACTCGGGATAAATTGGACAACAACTATTGCAGTCCAATTTCTCCTGTTACCCTTGTGAAAATAAAAACTTGGGGGCTACAATATCTTTTTTGTGGAAAAAAAAATATTTTTTATTTTCACGACTCTGCATTCTAAACTTCTGTGAAGCACTTGGGCATTCAAAGTTCTCACCACACATCTAGATAAGTTCCTTGGGGGGCTAGTTTCCAAAATGGTGTCACTTGTGGGGGTTTCCACTGTTTAGGCACATCAGGGGCTCTCCAAACGCGACATGGCGTCCAATCTCAATTCCAGCCAATTCTACATTGAAAAAGTAAAACGGCACTCCTTCTCTTCCAAGCTCTGCGGTGCGCCCTAACAGTTGTTTACCCCCACATATTGGGTATCAGCATACTCAGGAGAAATTGCACAACAACTTTTGTGGTCTAATTTCTCCTGTTACCCTTGTGAAAATAAAAATTTGTGGGCAAAAAGATCATTTTTGTGTAAACAAAAGCGATTTTTTATTTTCACGGCTCTACGTTATAAACTTCTGTGAAGCACTTGGGGGTTCAAAGTGCTCACCACACATCTAGATAAGTTCCTTAAGGGGTCTAGTTTCCAAAATGGTGTCACTTGTGGGGAGTTTCCACTGTTTAGGCACATCAGGGGCTCTCTAAATGTGACATGGTGTCCGATCTCAATTCCAGCCAATTCTGCATTGAAAAAGTCAAACGGCGCTCCTTCACTTCTAAGTTCTGCGGTGCGCCCTAACAGTGGTTTACCCCCACATATGGGGTATTGGCGTATTCAGGAGAAATTGCATAACAAAATTTATGGCTACATTTCTGTTTTTACACTTGTGAAAATAAAAAAAATGGTTCTGAATTAAGATGTTTGCAAAAAAAAGTTAAATGTTCATTTTTTCCTTCCACATTGTTTCAGTTCCTGTGAAGCACGTAAAGGGTTAATAAACTTCTTGAATGTGGTTTTGAGAACCTTGAGGGGTGTAGTTTTTAGAATGGTGTCACACTTCATTATTTTCTATCATATAGACCCCTCAAAATGACTTCAAATGTGATGTGGTCCCTAAAAAAAAATGGTGTTGTAAAAATGAGAAATTGCTGGTCAACTTTTAACCCTTATAACTCCCTAACAAAAAAAAATTTTGTTTCCAAAATTGTGCTGATGTAAAGTAGACATGTGGAAAATGTTATTTATTAACTATTTTTCATGACATATCTCTCTGATTTAAGGGCATAAAAATACAAAGTTTGAAAATTGCAAAATTTTAAAAATTTTCGCCATATTTCCGTTTTTTTCATAAATAATCGCAAGTAATATCGAAGAAATGTTACCACTAACATGAAGTACAATATGTCACGAAAAAACAATCTCAGAATCAGCGGGATCCGTTGAAGCGTTCCAGAGTTATAACCTCATAAAGTGACAGTGGTCAGAATTGCAAAAATTGGCCTGGTCATTAAGTACCAAATTGGCTCTGTCACTAAGGGGTTAAACATGGTGGAAATATTCATCAAGTGTACCAAAGTTTTTTAAGAGCTCATATGTACACATCAAGAAGTGAGGTAAAAAATTCATAGGAAATATGGATATTATTAATATCTTAGATTGATTAAAAAAAAGGCAAATCAATTTTACAAATTAAAATGGACAATATTTTGTTTTCATTATGATTCTAGTATGGTGACTACTATTAAATCCTACTGTATCACCTAAAAATTGGAAAAACCTAACCAATTGCTTCAAAAATAGTGCCACACCTCGCTAGAAGTTGTGCTAGGTTTTGTAACTGGAGCTGAGCAAAAAAATCATCAAGACCCCGGTCCACTGGTCACGTTGGTAGTCCATGGCCAACGCACCAGAGCCTTGTGAACCTCCTACTACCTTGCTGTGTCACTGGTGTCTATTCTAATTAGTAAGTCCGGTGTGTATAATGTCACACATATGATGTTATTATTATTATTATTTATATAGCATCATTAATTCCATGGTGCTGTACATAAGAAAGGGGTTACGTACAGAGTTATAGATATTGTTTACAGTAAACAAATTTACAATGACAGACTGGTACAGAGGGTAGAGGACCCTGTCCTTGCGGACTTACAATCTATGGGATAATGGGGAAGAGACAGAAGGCCGGGGGTGCTGCAGCTCTGGTGGTGGTGAGGCGGCAGCTCTGATGGTGGTGAGGCGGCAGCTCTGATGGTGGTGAGGCGGCAGCTCTGGTGGTGGTGAGGCAGCAGCTCTCGTGGTGGTGAGGCGGCAGCTCTGGTGGTGGTGAGGCGGCAGCTCTGGTGGTGGTGAGGCGGCAGCTCTGATGGTGGTGAGGCGGCAGCTCTGGTGGTGGTGAGGCAGCAGCTCTGGTGGTGGTGAGGCGGCAGCTCTGGTGGTGGTGAGGCGGCAGCTCTGGTGGTGGTGAGGCGGCAGCTCTGGTGGTGTTGAGGCGGCAGCTCTGGTGGTGGTGAGGCGGCAGCTCTGGTGGTCGTGAAGCGGCAGCTTGGGTGGTGGTGAGGCGGCAGCTTGGGTGGTGGTGAGGCGGCAGCTCTGGTGGTGGTGAGGCAGCAGCTCTCGTGGTGGTGAGGCAGCAGTTCTGGCGATGGTGAGGCGGCAGCTCTGGTGGTGGTGACGCGGCAGCTCTGGTGGTGGTGAGGCGGCAGCTCTGGTGGTGGTGAAGCGGCAGCTTGGGTGGTGGTGAGGCGGCAGCTTGGGTGGTGGTGAGGCATCAGCTCGGGTGGTGGTGGGGCATCAGCTCGGGTGGTGGTGGGGCAGCAGCTCGGGTGGTGGTGAGGCTGTAGAATGGTTATTGCAGGCTGTAGGCTTTCCTGAAGAGATGGGTTTTCAGGTTCCGTCTGAAGGATCCGATGGTGGTGGATAATCGAACGTGTTGAGGAACGAATAAGTATAAAGAGAAGAAAACAATGCACTACCGTAAAGCCCGCATACTACACCAAATTGTGACAATATATCAAATTTTATTGGGTATACCATAACAGCAAGAAAGCACATAAAACATAAGTAACAACGAAACAACAGCACCCCACTCATAGACCCCCTATATACAATACTTCCATATAATGCATAGTAAGTGGAATAATGACAATAAATACGTAATAACATGAGCATCCATTTAAATATACAGTAGTCATAATATATCCCACTATAAGTATATCCAAATGCACCTATAATGGCAAACAGGGAGGACCCGCTATAGCAATCATAAAATATATAGTAGAGTATGTCACAGCCGGTTAATGGCTAGTAACAATCCTAATGGGACAGAAGGGAATGAAACACCATCCCACAACTAGAATGGCCACAGGCTGAAATAGAAAGATACACACAACATCATAGCCCATAAGAGAGCAATAACAAGGCTGGCACAGATGGATAGATGTGGTTCATAGCCACATCATATGTGCAAAGAAAGCACCCCAAAGCCCACTGTCCGAGCCATAATAGCAATCAAAACCTGACCAGGGTGAAACGGAGGATACCAACCGAAAGGGGGCCACAGATGGAAGTAGGAGCTGGGTGCAACCCAACGCGTATCGCCGTAACCCGTACGGCTTCGTCAGGGGAAGGTCACGAATAAGTGTGGAGGAGAGTATTTTTTCTTGGGAGGATCGAAGATTATGTGAGGGAAGCTATTGGGAGATTAGTTCAGAGATATAGGGAGGGGACAGGTTGTGGATGCATTTGTAGATCAGTGTTAGTAGTTTGAACTGGATTCGTGGGGGAACTGGGAGCCAGTGGAGGGATTTGCAGAGGGGAGAAGCAGGGGAGTAGCGAGGAGAGAGGTGGATTAGCCGGGCAGCAAAGTTGAGGACATACTGGAGCGGTGCAAGGGAGTTAGCGGGGAGGCCACAGAGGAGGGTGTTGCAGTAATCGAGGCGGGAGATGATGGCATGCACAAGAGTTTTGGTAGATTGTGGGCTGAGGAAGGGACGGATTCTGGCAATATTTCTGAGTTGGAGGCGACAGGATGTGGCAAGAGTTTGGATTTGTGTTTTGAAGGACAGGGCAGAGTTGAGTGTTACCCCGAGGCAGTGGATTTCATGTGCGAGAGATAGCGTGATGCAGTTTGTCATAATAGAAATATCAGGTAGGGGGGATGCGCGAGATGGGGGAAAGATGATGAGTTCGGTTTTGTCTACATTGAGTTTTAGGAAGTGAGAGGTGAAGAAGGAGGATATGGCTGATAGACACTCCGGGATTCTGGACAGCAGAGAGGTGACATCTGGGAAAGAGAGGTAGATCTGAGTGTCGTCCGCATACAGGTGGTACTGGAAGCCATGGGACTTTATGAGTTGTCCTAGGCCAAGGGTATAGATGGAAAAAAGTAGGGGTCATAGGACAGAGCCTTGAGGGACTCCAACAGAGAGAGGGCGGGATGAGGAGGTAGAGTGGGAGTGGGAAATGCTAAATGTGCGGTCGGAAATGTATGAGGCAATCCAGGACAGGGCAAGGGTCTTTGATGCCAAGGGAAGAAAGAATCTGTAGCAGTAGGCAGTGGTCGACTGTGTAGAAGGCAGAGGACAGGTCGAGAAGGAGGAGGATGGAGAACTGTCTGTCCAGAGGCCATGGACTACCAATGTGACCACTTGGCCTTGGTCATGTAAAATTTTTTGCTTAACTCTAATTGTAACCCCAATCACATCATTGGAACAGGCCCCCCTTTCTGAGCTAGTCATTTATCTATATAGTTGCCCATGGACAGGTGGTTGACAAGTTGGGGCCCTTGTCCTGATCTACCCTTATTCACATTGAGGCCGGTTGACACAGCGTAAGGTTTTAATACTAGAGATAGGATAGGACCATCCCGACTGGGTACACCTTATCGCGGTGGGATAGTTTTTCCAAATTCTTGATCAAAGTAGTGTCAACTAAGTAACCTATTTTATTTACATGTACTATTACTATTTACTTACTGCAAGGAATATGCTCTTTTTGTTTTTTGGGGGTTTTATCTATGGAACCGAGTTGCAATACCGGACACAAGCCACGGACTTATGTGACACTATTCCTAAAGGAAAGTAGCAGTGTTTTTCTAAACCCTTTAAATTATGCTTACCATCTTTCCAAACCTGGAATCCAGTAGATGAGAAGACTTTAGAGATTTGCAGGCGGTCACCCCAAACATTAGATCCCACGTTGCCACAAGAAACCTACATGAAATGCAAATTTTCAGAAAAGGCTTCCGCTGAACTTTGGAAATTTGCTTACTCTTCCGGGAGTCCGGTAGATCTCCCCTTATTCTTGGAACTTCTCGGATATGTTTTGGAGAGTTGGCAAGTATGCTTTTAATGTCTTACAGTAGGAAATATCTTTTATGTATATCTCACATATTTCCTGAGCCGACTTTATAAAATACGGCACGAATACAAGATCTTCACTAGCAGATGATGCAGATAGGAGTTCACCTGATTTGACCTGGTGTAAAAACGTCAAATTTTGCTGTGCAACACGGTTCTCATATGTACCAGGCGAACGTCAGGCCGAAACGATAAGCATCGCTCAATGGGATAGCTGGAAATACATAAATAACCCGCAACATATGATATCATCGCGTAGATATTTCAAGGGGAAAAGAGGATACGCAGCTATAAATTATTCTGGGTCTTTGGGAATTTCTGTCAAACACGCTAAAGAAAATGTAAAATCTCTAGAAAAAGAGATAAAAGAAGAACATGATTACACTTGGAAGGATAAAATCAACGCTTGGCCAAAAAAAGAGATTTAAATTTGAGCTAATAATGCTAAAAAAAACCCACATACAACAAAGTTGATACGTTACAGATGTATATTATTGCTTGCTTTATTTTTATAAAACGATGATTAGAGACTTCTACCAATCGATGTCTCTTTGGGTTTTCTTATTTTTTTTTTCGATTTTAAATGAAAAGCCAGCTTTGAAAATATCACACAAAAAGCAATAAAAAGGTAAAAAAAATAAAAATAATCAAAATGTAAAAAAAAAATGTAAACAAACAAATGTGAACAAATGTAAATAAATGTAAATCATGTCTTCAAAAGGTGAAAAATAATCAAAAATTATTTATATATGGTACTTTTTTTATTTTTTACTTTTTATTTTAGGTTAGTCGATTTCAGATTTTGAGTTATAAATACATTTTGAAAGTATTTATCTCAATTTTATTATTATTATTATTATTATTTTTTTAATTGAAGTTAATAATGGAATAGATCCTAAAAACTGCATCCAATAGATAAAAAATAAAAGGTGACGTAACCTGGTTGTTAGCTTTTGTTATTCCATGAAGGTGGTAAAAATTCTTCTTGACCATTAGATATGTTTCTAAGATACATGGGAGACCCTCAATATGGCCACAGTATCATATATACAGTTTTAGATTGTGTTTTATCATAAAAAAGCCTAAAAACAATGCTTTTAAAGAAAAAAAATCTGATATATAACATTCAATATATTACCACTGACTTCCACCTCAATGTCCGTCCCATAATCTAAAACATTTCTTAATCCAGAACTTTTCAGGTCCCATCAAAACCAGATTAACCAGTTTAGGATCAGACCATTTATCCCCCATTCCTGGCCAGGCACATTTTTTTAGTTTTTTTTTTATAAACTTTTTTCTTATTTAGATATTCAAAGAATTAGAATTTGATTTTATTTTCATACTTTCTTTTTTATTTTTATTTTTGTTGATATCAGGTGAAAAAATAAAGAAAATATGTGTCTATTTTTTTTTTTTTTTATGGTGACAAATGACCACTAAACCACTAAAATACATTTTAAAATGTGTATCCCTTTCTGTAACAATTATTCTTATGTATCAGACACATTATTTTTTTCAATGTGGGTGGGACTAGTAACAACGATTTGGATTGACAGCAGCTTTTATTTTATTTTAATTTTTTTAAACTACTTTTTATTTTTCATTTTTTGTCAAATAATGTGTCCTCCCTTGAGATCATAAATATCCTTTTTTTTTTTTCTTGATTTTTCCTGTAACTGGGGCTGACATATTAGCCAGAGTTACAGTGAAAATTCAGCCTCCTGTCTGCAGAGCTGACTTGGTCTATTAGGTCCCAGCACCGCCTGCACCCTCCTTACGCCCAGTAATCACATGACCGCCATTAGCACTTCCTGTTACTGCAGACACAGTGCTTCTTCAGTGATCAGGAAGGCAGAGGTGGTAACAAAACCATCCCTGTCTTCTGTATGGAGAGCTCGGCTGTGTCTGACAGCCAGCTCCTCGCTCCCGCAGATACATAATCACATGCAGCTGCGCTTCTATACAGTGACATTTCAGTGATGCTGTCGAAAAATAATTACATTTTTATTTAGTAAAAAATAATACACAGGAAAACTTTTGCAATATATCTTCTAAAAAAAATCTGCTTCTTTCTCCTGGACTGATCTTTTATTCTCAATTCATGAGTAAAGACTGTATAAAGCTAAGGCAAGATCTTCCCATTGCTGAGAAAGAAGATGACAGTTGGTGCTCAAAAGATTCTATGGAGATGAGAGAAAGTGGAAGGAGCTAGTGGCAGACACAGACATGAGATAGGAGATGACAGTTGGTGCTTTAAAAATTCTATGGAGATGGGAGGAGGAGCTATAGGTAGACAGACATGAGATAGGACATGGCAGTTGGTGCTTTAAAAATTCTATGGAGATGGGAGGAGGAGCTATAGGTAGACAGACATGAGATAGGACATGGCAGTTGGTGCTTTAAAAATTCTATGGAGAAGGGAGGAGGAGCTATAGGTAGACAGACATGAGATAGGACATGGCAGTTGGTGCTTTAAAAATTCTATGGAGAAGGGAGGAGGAGCTATAGGTAGACAGACATGAGATAGGAGATGACAGTTGGTGCTTTAAAAATTCTATGGAGAAGGGAGGAGGAGCTATAGGTAGACAGACATGAGATAGGAGATGACAGTTGGTGCTTTAAAAATTCTATGGAGATGGGAGGAGGAGCTATAGGTAGACACAGACATGAGATAGGAGATGACAGTTGGTGCTTTAAAAATTCTATAGAAATGGGTGGAGGAGCTAGCAGCAGACACAGACATGAGATAGGAAATGACAGTTGGTGCTTTAAAAATTCTATGGAGATAGGAGGAGGAGCTAGAGGCAGACAGATATTCTACTGCAGGAACTTCTGAAAAGGCAGTTACAGTTCTCCATAGAACTTTGTAAGCACCAACTGTCATCTCGTATCTCAGTAAAGGGAAACTCTGTATTCACGGAATACACATTTTAGCCGTGAATTGAGAATTTTAAGATTGAGTGATTAGTCCTGGAGGAGAAAGGAGCAGATTTCTCTGATATGACAAATTACAAAGTTTCTTATTTTCTCATGCATTATTGACTTTTTTAAAAAGTAGTGAAACTCTTTCTTTTAACATTAATTTAGATCTTAGAATGGAATTTTTTTTTAAAATAAAGGATGCAAAATATTTAGCAGACATGACATTCTGAACTGAATATTTCCGAATTTATCACACATTTTTGCTCCAAACTATTTCTCCATTCCAGGAGCTATTTTTATCGTTGGAATACAGATAGCTGTTTGTTTGTCTGATGTAATTTATGGACCTATGGTGTGAGATGAACCTCAGCTATGTAAGGATGTAAACCATAGATACTGGATGATCAGGCTGCAGGAAATTCTTGAAGAAGTTGGCAGCTTGAGATGGGTTCATCTCCAAGAATTCGGAACATTTCAAAACATTTTATGTCAATATTTACAAGAATGTGCCAAGTTTTAGCCAGTAATTATGCATCTCACACTCCTGCAATGGGAAAGTGCCATCTGATGTATACTGGCCTGAATTCCTCTAATCAGATATTTACTGTACAGATATTTCATTTTATGAAAATTCCCGGGAGACATTTGTGTTGCAAATGTTTGAGCTAATTTAATTTGCCATTGAGAATTTTTTTGGCAAGTGCCAAATATATAGAGACAGACCATTCGGCCATTCATCTTTCCCCTATCTCACGCGATCCCCCCAAAAGACCTATCCATTACGGTAAACGGCTGCCCACTCTCCCCAGTCCCACAAGCTCGCTGTCTCGGGGTAATCCTTGACACTGATCTCTCTTTCAAACCACATATCCAAGCCCTTTCCACTTCCTGCAGCCTTCAACTCAAAAATATTTCACGGATCCGTACATTCCTCAACCAAGAATCTGCAAAAACCCTAGTCCATGCCCTCATCATCTCCCGCCTCAACTACTGTAACCTCCTGCTCTGTGGCCTCCCCTCTAACACTCTCGCACCCCTTCAAACTATTCTAAACTCAGCTGCCCGACTAATCCAGCTGTCCCCCCGCTATTCCCCAGCTTCTCCCCTCAGTCAATCCCTTCACTGGCTCCCAATTACCCAAAGACTACAGTACAAAACCCTAACCATGACGTACAAAGCCATCCACAACCTGTCTCCTCCATACATCTGTGACCTCGTCTCCCGGTACTTACCTACACGCAACCTCCAATCCTCACAAGACCTCCTTCTCTACTCCCCTCTTATCTCCTCTTCCCACAATCGTATACAAGATTTCTCTCGCGCATCACCCCTACTCTGGAACTCTCTGTCACAACACATCAGACTCTCGCCTACCATCAAAACCTTCAAAAAGAACCTGAAGACCCACCTCTTCCGACAATCCTACAACCTGCAATAACCACCAATCGACCAAACCGCTGCAAGACCAGCTCTATCCTCGCCTACTGTATCCTCACCCATCCCTTGTAGATTGTGAGCCCTCGCGGGCAGGGTCCTCTCCTCCTGTATCAGTCATGACTTGTATTTTTTAAGATTATTGTACTTGTTTTTACTATGTATACCCCTCCTCAAATTTAAAGCGCCATGGAATAAATGGCGCAATAATAATAATAATAATAATAATAATAAAAATAATAAGAATGAGACCCTTAGAGAAAGGAGAGCTGCTACTGGGTGGAAGGGACCTTCCATATCCAGAAGAGAAGTATATGTGAAATACTGTAACAACCAAGCCCTTCCATCCTGGATGGGAAACCATCTAGTGAAAGGAGTTGGACAAGTTTGAACCATATTTTTTTTTACTTGAATTTATGTATTTTGGAATAAAAATAATTTTTTACATTGGGTGTCATGTCATTAAAAATATTTGCACCGTTTGTCTTTTATTGACTTTGTGTTGCACTGTCTATTCACAGCTGCGGAAGGAGTTAACTGTGAATCTGTCATTTTTCCCATTCTAAAGTGATCTGTAACCCTTATCTTTCTTTATCCAAGCTCCACTAAGCTGATTTATGACCACATCAAAGTTCAATTCAACTTCGATGTAGTCTGTGGTCAGGAATCATCACAAAAGAACTAAAAAAAAAAAAAGAAAGGTAGAATTACAAATTCTCCAATCAGAATAAGTTCACTTATGGATTCTTAGATAACTCCTTCTGCATCCAACGATAGACAATGATAACACAAAGTGAGGTTTTAATACTAAAGATAGGACCATCCTAATTGGGTCACCTTGTTGCGGTGGGATGATTTTACGTTTTTTTTTCATCAAAATAATGTTACTTACAAGCACTATCACTATTTACTTACTGCAGGGTATTTGCTCATTTTGTTTTTATCATAGGTTTTGCCTGTGTAATGGATACAGTGTCCACATATACCAACTTGCTCCGGATTATTTATTTGGTTTTGCTGTAGTTTCTTGCACTCTGTACAAACAGGGGTGAGTCTCCCTTTTCTGAGCTAGGCATTTCATCTATACAGTTACCCATGGGCAGGTGTCTGAAGCATATGACCTGGGTCCTGCTCTGTCCCATCTATATTAAGGTCGACGGACACAAGGTGAGGTTTTAAAACTAGAGATAGGACCATCCCAATTGGGTCACCTTGTCGCTGTGGGATGGCTTTTATACTTTTTTAATCAAAATAGTGTTAACTAAGTTGTAATGCTGCTGCAGTGCAGTATAGCGCAACCTCCGCTAGGGGATGCTGGTAAGGGAAGAGAGGCTGCAAACACAGCGTAACACCACTGAGCAGCAGCACAAGCACCACCAAGTGGCGAAAGAGTGGTCAGACAAGCAGAGTCAGAAACCATCAGGACAAGAAATACCAGAGGGCACAGCAATGCACGTGGTCAAATACAAGCCAGAAGTCAGAGCCGAACAGGAGCAGATATAACCGAGACAAGAGACACTAAAACAAGTCAGAAAACAAGCCGGGTCACATACAAAGAGGTCCAAGAACAGGGAGCGAATACTAAGACAAGCGGGGTGGCAGGAAAGGGAGGTCACGGGAACAGAGTGAACGGGCAGAGGACAACACATGGTATCAAGGGGTCAGCTGCTCTAGCTTGGGAGCATGAACTATCACTGAGATAGGTCTGCAGGCCCAGCAGACTGAAATAGCCACACCGAAGCCAAAATGAGGCAGAGAAGGTTAACCCCAGCATGACCAGGAAACAAACCCCTGCCTGGATCATGACATAAGTATCCTATATTATTTACATGCACTAATACTATTTATTTATTTATTCATTTAGTATAAGGTTTATGCTCATTTTACTTTTATCTTAGGTTCTGCCATACAATGTGGAGACTAGCTATCAAGCAATAAATGATGGACTATCCTAGTGGTATGCAATCACTTCATGAGACAGGAACACCCCTGTAAGTGGAAGGAGACAGCTGCATTGCCAAACCTTGCCAATGCACAAGAGTGGCGCTGTTTTTAGGAAAGTCTCCCACGATCTCCTTAATGTAATGCTTTTTTACTAAATGTATCAGCATACAGCAATATCATAAAATGAGAGACAGAATGATGTTGCGTGTGTGCTGCACAACCGTGCCATTCATCACCATTGCGGTCTCATTAAAATAAGAAAATCAATGTTTTCATGTTTAGATTAGTGTTTTGTTAGGAGAACTGCTTTGGTTAATCCTTTTGAAAATTCTTAGGCTGGGCTTTTATAGATTTAATGACATCCTGCTGGAACACGAAGCGTGAATTCTGGGAAGAAAATCTGCCAAATAACGGACCATCTTTTTCTTTTCACTACATTGTTAAAATATGATGATGAGAGCAATGTTTAATATCCGGATTCCAGGCCGATTTTTGTAGATCCCACAAGAAAAACTATAAAAAAAAAAAAAATTCTAGCAATCCAATTTTGTTAGAAATTAATAAAAGAGCATAATATATAAGGAAAGAGGTCCTTGATCAATTAGTGGCAGAATATGGCACCTCTTGCATGGGAGGACTTACCATGTCTATGTATTACGCCTATATCCCATAATTGTGTAATACTTTATTTCCCCTGCGGAGGCGCTGTTGGGAAATTAAACACTTGCTGATTATTATACCGGCAGATCACAGATCATCAATGGGGTTCTCGCCAGTGTTCAATCCTGCAATTTGCTTATTTTTAAAAGATCCTTGTAAACTAATGATCATGAAACACTAAAACAGACACAATTCAGACCACATCCATTATGAAACTGATTGTAGGCAACGAGGGCAGGGTATTCGGTACCAGTCTGCCACAGTTAGTTCATTCACTAGACTATATTATATCTACAGTATATATATTATATGTGTGTAAACCCACTTTACAGCGCCATTGAATTAACCCTTTCCTGATGGCGCTATTTTTCGTTTTTACTCTAAATTTTTTCCTCCCTCTTCTTCCAAGAGCCATATCTTTCTGTTACTTTTCTGTCCGCATATCAGTGTTACTGCTTGATTTGTTTTTTTGCAGCATAAGTTGTACTTTTGAATGATGCCATTCATTTTATCATGTAATTTACTAGAAAGTAGGAACAAAATTCAAAGGAAATACCAAATATGCATATTTTTTTTATTTGTAGTGGGAAAAAAAATCAAACATTTGTTAAAAAAAGTTCACTTGTATTGCAATTATCCGAGACCTGTAATGCTTTAAATTTTTTTGCCAATGGGGCTCTGTGAGAGCTTGTTTTTTGGGCCCTGAGCTGCATTTGTATATATACCATTTTTGATCTCCTGTAATCACATTATATCCCATTGGTGCAGTGGCCAAAAAACATACCGTATATACTCGAGTATAAGCCGAGATTTTCAGCCCATTTTTTGGGGCTGAAAGTAACCCTCTCGGGTTATACTCGAGTCATACGCAGGGTCGGCAGGGGAGGGGGAGCGGAGCTGTGTAATAATACTCACCTGCTACAGTCTGTTTAGAAAGGATCGTAAAAATCGGAGAGGAGGAGGGGTTTGTCTCTATGTAAAGTCTTGTCTAAAGTCCACTTTAAGGGAGGATATTAGCGAAGGGAATGAGGATGTCGAGTCCATATGGGTTGAAATTCATGGAGGGAAAAATGGTAACAAAATTCTCATTGGGGTCTGTTACAAACCCCCAAATATAACAGAAAGCATGGAAAGTCTACTTCTAAAGCAGATAGATGAAGCTGCAACCCATAATGAGGTCCTGGTTATGGGGGACTTTAACTACCCGGATATTAACTGGGAAACAGAAACCTGTGAAACGCATAAAGGCAACAGGTTTCTGCTAATAACCAAGAAAAATTATCTTTCACAATTGGTGCAGAATCCAACCAGAGGAGCAGCACTTTTAGACCTAATACTATCTAATAGACCTGACAGAATAACAAATCTGCAGGTGGTTGGGCATTTAGGAAATAGCGACCACAATATTGTGCAGTTTCACCTGTCTTTCACTAGGGGGACTTGTCAGGGAGTCACAAAAACATTGAACTTTAGGAAGGCAAAGTTTGAACAGCTTAGAGATGCCCTTAATCTGGTAGACTGGGACAATATCCTCAGAAATGAGAATACAGATAATAAATGGGAAATGTTTAAGAACATCCTAAATAGGCAGTGTAAGCGGTTTATACCTTGTGGGAATAAAAGGACTAGAAATAGGAAAAACCCAATGTGGCTAAACAAAGAAGTAAGACAGGCAATTAACAGTAAAAAGAAAGCATTTGCACTACTAAAGCAGGATGGCACCATTGAAGCTCTAAAAAACTATAGGGAGAAAAATACTTTATCTAAAAAACTAATTAAAGCTGCCAAAAAGGAAACAGAGAAGCACATTGCTAAGGAGAGTAAAACTAATCCCAAACTGTTCTTCAACTATATCAATAGTAAAAGAATAAAAACTGAAAATGTAGGCCCCTTAAAAAATAGTGAGGAAAGAATGGTTGTAGATGACGAGGAAAAAGCTAACATATTAAACACCTTCTTCTCCACGGTATTCACGGTGGAAAATGAAATGCTAGGTGAAATCCCAAGAAACAATGAAAACCCTATATTAAGGGTCACCAATCTAACCCAAGAAGAGGTGCGAAACCGGCTAAATAAGATTAAAATAGATAAATCTCCGGGTCCGGATGGCATACACCCACGAGTACTAAGAGAACTAAGTAATGTAATAGATAAAGCATTATTTCTTATTTTTAGTGACTCTATAGCGACAGGGTCTGTTCCGCAGGACTGGCGCATAGCAAATGTGGTGCCAATATTCAAAAAGGGCTCTAAAAGTGAACCTGGAAATTATAGGCCAGTAAGTCTAACCTCTATTGTTGGTAAAATATTTGAAGGGTTTCTGAGGGATGTTATTCTGGATTATCTCAATGAGAATAACTGTTTAACTCCATATCAGCATGGGTTTATGAGAAATCGCTCCTGTCAAACCAATCTAATCAGTTTTTATGAAGAGGTAAGCTTTAGGCTGGACCACGGTGAGTCATTGGACGTGGTATATCTCGATTTTTCCAAAGCGTTTGATACCGTGCCGCACAAGAGGTTGGTACACAAAATGAGAATGCTTGGTCTGGGGGAAAATGTGTGTAAATGGGTTAGTAACTGGCTTAGTGATAGAAAGCAGAGGGTGGTTATAAATGGTATAGTCTCTAACTGGGTCGCTGTGACCAGTGGGGTACCGCAGGGGTCAGTATTGGGACCTGTTCTCTTCAACATATTCATTAATGATCTGGTAGAAGGTTTACACAGTAAAATATCGATATTTGCAGATGATACAAAACTATGTAAAGCAGTTAATACAAGAGAAGATAGTATTCTGCTACAGATGGATCTGGATAAGTTGGAAACTTGGGCTGAAAGGTGGCAGATGAGGTTTAACAATGATAAATGTAAGGTTATACACATGGGAAGAGGGAATCAATATCACCATTACACACTGAACGGGAAACCACTGGGTAAATCTGACAGGGAGAAGGACTTGGGGATCCTAGTTAATGATAAACTTACCTGGAGCAGCCAGTGCCAGGCAGCAGCTGCCAAGGCAAACAGGATCATGGGGTGCATTAAAAGAGGTCTGGATACACATGATGAGAGCATTATACTGCCTCTGTACAAATCCCTAGTTAGACCGCACATGGAGTACTGTGTCCAGTTTTGGGCACCGGTGCTCAGGAAGGATATAATGGAACTAGAGAGAGTACAAAGGAGGGCAACAAAATTAATAAAGGGGATGGGAGAACTACAATACCCAGATAGATTAGCGAAATTAGGATTATTTAGTCTAGAAAAAAGACGACTGAGGGGCGATCTAATAACCATGTATAAGTATATAAGGGGACAATACAAATATCTCGCTGAGGATCTGTTTATACCAAGGAAGGTGACGGGCACAAGGGGGCATTCTTTGCGTCTGGAGGAGAGAAGGTTTTTCCACCAACATAGAAGAGGATTCTTTACTGTTAGGGCAGTGAGAATCTGGAATTGCTTGCCTGAGGAGGTGGTGATGGCGAACTCAGTCGAGGGGTTCAAGAGAGGCCTGGATGTCTTCCTGGAGCAGAACAATATTGTATCATACAATTATTAGGTTCTGTAGAAGGACGTAGATCTGGGTATTTATTATGATGGAATATAGGCTGAACTGGATGGACAAATGTCTTTTTTCGGCCTTACTAACTATGTTACTATGTTACTATGTTACTATGTTACTATGTTGCTCCTGGTGCGGTCCCTGCTTCTTCCTGTAGTGAGTGGTCACATGGTACCGCTCATTACAGTAATGAATATGGACCCCACTCCACCCCCATAGGGGTGGAGCCGCATATTCATTACTGTAATGAGCGGTACCATGTGTACCATGTGACCGCTCACTACAGGAAGAAGCTGCCGGCCTGGTGAAAAGACGTGCAGGGACCGGGCCAGGAGCTGGTGAGTATAACTCAGTGCGTGATATTCACCTGCTCCCTGTTCCACCGTCACCGCCGCTGCACCTTCCGCATCCTCTGCACTGACGCTCAGGTCAGAGGGCGCGATGATGCGATTAGTGCGCGCCGCCCTCTGCCTGAACATCAGTGCAGAGGACGGGAAGACACAGCAGCGGTCTGCAGTGGAATGGGGAGCAAGTGAATATAGCAAGTGCCGGGGGCCTGAGAGGTGAGTATGTGATTTTTTTATTTTTTTAATCGCAGCAACAGCATATGGGACAAATATCTGTATGGAGCATCTTATGGGGCCATGTGCAGCATTATATGGGGCAATTATCTGTATGGGGCCATGTGCAGCATTATATGGGGCAAATATCTGTATGGAGCATCTTATAGGGCCGTGTGCAGTATTATATGGGGCAATTATCTGTATGGAGCATCTTATGGGGCCACGTGCAGCGTTATATGGGGCAAATATATATATGGAGCATCTTATGGGGATCATAATCAGCATTTGTGCAGCACTATATGGGGCAATTATCTGTACGAAGCATCTTATGGGGCTATGTGCAGTGGAGCGCCCCCGTAGGGCAGTGGGGTACTCGGTACCGGGTCCTTCGGTTCTCACGGGGGATGTCACGGTGGCTGACCCGGTCCGTGGCCCTCGGGAGGTCCATTGATAAAAGGGAAAGGTCTTTAAAGGGATATGTTCATGACGCCACCTGTGGTATTCAAAGGAGAATGATGGTATGCACTCAGGTCAAAAATATTCGAGGTGCTGGTAAGACAGACCAGGAGGCCCGAAAAGTCATATATCAAAAATTACTGCACACTGATATAACCTTTTAGGCCTATCATGAACATGACGTCTATTATATTACAGGATTCCTACATTTCTCCAACATCCCATACCAGGGTATATAACTAATATCATCTACTACCCCCACCCTCTCCTCCTCCCTGCATAGTAGTGATATATGTTGATATTTTTTACCTGTTATAGCCTCCCTCCCATTAGACATTTAATTTTAGTTACCTATGCCTGGGACCCTCAGGCATGCACTGACCACTTTATTCTTTACTAGCTGAAGAGCCCGGCGTTGCCTGGGCATAGTAAATATCTGTGGTTAGTTATAGCACCTCCCGTCTCTTATTTTCCCATCATGCCTCTCATTTTCTCCCTTACACCTCTCATTTTCTCCCTTACACCTCTCATTTTCCCCTCACTCCTCTTATTTTCCCCCTCACTCCTCTCATTCCCCCCTAACACTTGTCATTTTGACCTCACATCTGTCATTTTCCGATCACTCCACTATTTTCCCTCACTCCTCTCATTTTGCACTCACACCTTTTCATTTTCACCTCACACCCCTCATTTTCACCTCAGTATATACATGTTTGTCATCTCCCTTATATATAGTATACACCTGTATGTCTTCTCTTGTATATAGTATATACCTGTATGTCATCTCCTCTGTAAATAGTATATACCTGCTGTATGTCATCTCCTCCTGTATATTGTATATACCCATGTGTCATCTCCTCCTGTATATATTATATACCTGTATGTCATCTCTTCTGTATATACTATATACCTGTATGTCATCTCCTCCTATATATAGTATATACCTGTATGTCATCTCCTGTATATAGTATATACCTGTATGTCATCTCCCCTGTATATAGTATATACCTGCTGTATGTCATCTCCTCCTCTATATACCTATGTGTCATCTCCTCTTTTATATAGTATATACCTGTATGTCATCTCCTCCTGTATATTTTTATATACGTGTGTCATCTCCTCCTGTATATAGTATGTACCTGTAAGTCATCTCCTCCTTTATATAGTATATACCTGTGTGTCATCTCCACTGTATATAGTATATACCTGTGTGTCATCGCCCCTGTATATAGTATATACCTGTGTGTCATCTCCTCCAGTATATAGTATATATCTGTATGTCATCTCCTCCTTTATATAGTATATACCTGTGTGTCATCTCCACTGTATATAGTATATACCTGTGTGTCATCGCCCCTGTATATAGTATGTACCTGTATGTCATCTTCCCTGTATATAGTATATACCAGGTTGTCATCTCCTCCTGTATATAGTATATACCTGTATGTCATCTCCTCCTGTATATAGTATATACCTGTGTGTCATGTCCTCCTGTATATAGTATATACCTGTATTTCATCTCCTCCTGTATATAGTATATACCTGTGTGTCATCTCCCCTGTATGTAGTATATATGTGTGTGTGTCATCTCCTCCTGTATATAGTACATACCTGTGTGTCATCTCCTCCTGCATATATATATACCTGTGTGTCATCTCCTCCTGTATATAGTATATACCTGTGTCATCTCCTCCTGTATATAGTATATACATGTGTCATCTCCTCCTGTATATAGTATATACCTGCAAGTCATCTCTCCTGTATATAGTATATACCTGTGTGCCATCTCCTCCTGTATATAGTATATACTGTATCTGTGTGTCATCTCCTCCTGTATTAGACTGCGTTCACACGTTATTTTTTACCTCAGTATTTGTAAGCTAAATTGGCAGCCTGATAAATCCCCATACAACAGGAACCCCTCCCCCCTGGCAGTATATATTAGCTCACACATACACATAATAGACAGGTCATGTGACTGACAGCTGCCGTATTTCCTATATGGTACATTTGTTGCTCTTGTAGTTTGTCTGCTTATTAATCAGATTTTTATTTTTGAAGGATAATACCAGACTTGTGTGTGTTTTAGGGTGAGTTTCATGTGTCAAGTTGTGTGTGTTGAGTTGCGTGTGGCGACATGCGTGTAGCGACTTTTGTGAGATGAGTTTTGTGTGGCGACATGCGTGTAGCAACTTTTTGTGTGTCGAGTTGCATGTGACAGGTTAGTGTAGCAAGTTGTGTGCAGCAAGTTTTGCGCATGGTGAGTTTTGCGCGTGGCGAGTTTTATGTGTGGTGCGTTTTTAGTATGTGCAAGTTTTGTGTGAGGCAACTTTTGCATGTGTTGCAACTTTTGTGCATGTGGCAATTTTTCCGCGTGTGCAAGTTTTGCATGTAGCGAGTTTTCCATGAGGTGAGTTTTGCATGTGTGGCGAGTTTTGCGTGAGCCTAGTTTTGCATGTGGCGATTTTTGCGCGTGGCGAGTTTTGAGCGGCGACTTTTGTGTTTTGACTTTTATGTGGCGAGGTTGGTGTATGTGTGGTGAAATGTGTGCTGAGGGTGGTATATGCGTTCAAGCTCGTGGTAGTGTGTGGTGCATTTTGTGTGTGTGTTCATATCCCCGTGTGTGGTGAGTATCCCATGTCGGGGCCCCACCTTAGCAACTGTACGGTATATAGTCTTTGGCGCCATCGCTCTCATTCTTTAAGTCCCCCTTGTTCACATCTGGCAGCTGTCAATTTGCCTCCAACACTTTTCCTTTCACTTTTCCCCATTATGTAGATAGGGGCAAAATTGTTTGGTGAATTGGAACGCGCGGGGTTAAAATTTCACCTCACAACGTAGCCTATGACGCTCTCAGGGTCCAGACGTGTGACTGCAAAATTTTGTGGCTGTAGCTGCGACTCCTCCAACACTTTTCCTTTCACTTTTTCTCCATTATGTAGATAGGGGCAAAATTGTGTGGTGACTTGGAACGTGCGGGGTTAAAATTTCGCCTCACAACATAGCCTATGACGCTCTCGGGGTCTAGACGTGTGACTGCAAAATTTTGTGGCTGTAGCTGCGACGGTGCAGATGCCAATTCCGGACATACACACACACATACACACATTCAGCTTTATATATTAGATTCTCTATAATAATGCTGCTCTATTTATCACAGTGACAGGATTTGCATTAGAAGGATTGCCCTCCTGCTTTCCTTTTCTGCCATTTGTGTACGCATTTCTGGAAGCCAAGGCAATCATCCTACACTACATCTGTCGCTCCCTACATTTCCCTTCCTTCTTATAGCTCTCCTCTCAGAAGATATTCTATGAGTTAATATACATCTTGCTTGAAATTAATTAGCGACTACCGCGACTGTTTTTATTATTATGTATTTGGTTTAATGTCTTTGTATCTGTTTTATTTGTATATATACTTTGGTGATTATATATCTTATCCTTTGGCCCTCCTTCACAATGTATTTGTCTTTTGTGTATTGTTGCCATGCTATGACTAGCTATTTATACTGTTTCTTTATCTCCCCAGTAACCCCATGAATAAGACCCTGGTGGGTCGAAACGTTGGGTTTGGTCTCATTGCACACGTATTGCTCCTATTTCTCTATGGCAACCCCCCTTTTTGTTATGATAATAAACTTGTTGAACACTTTTGCATCACATCGAGTCTGAGTGTGTGGTAATTTTTGATATATGACCTATGGTATTCGGTCAGGGTGACCGACGCTGCTTAGGGGTCCACTGGGGTGATGTTATGGCAGCTAGATGGTATACCTTCCCACAGGTGAAGTATGTCCCCAGGGCTTCCCAGAGTGTAGATGGTGGATGGTGAGAGGTGCAGAGAAGAACAAGGACACAAGGTTGCAGTCTCTTTACCTTTTTACTGAAGGCTTCAGCATCCACAGTCCAGAGCACCGGATCACAGGGCAGGCAGAGTCCGGCCGGTTTGGAGGCAAGTCCAGAGTCCCCTTATCCAGGTGGAAATCAGTAGCCTTCCTCTAGCGCCTGGGTGTTGTAGTACCTTACTGCTAAGCGTCTCATAAGGTCCTCACAACGGTTGTAGATGTTCTAGATGTTATGTCTCTTTCTCTCTGTCCCCCAGATGGATAGGATAAAGCAGTATGACTGGTGGCCTGAGGCTTTTTACAGGGACTCTAGCACGCTCCGGCCTCCACAAGTTGCCACCTGTGCCTCCTGGCTATAGGGCGGATTAGTAACTTGCAATTAGCTATCCTGCCGTTCTCTGGAGCAAGGCATAAAGGACTGTTGCTCCCTCGGTGTTCCAGCTACCGGATCCTGCGCCTCAGAAGGAGGCAGCCTGACAGGGCAGAACTCCTTCTGGTTTCCTCTCCTTTTGCTATGACTTCTTCTCACTCTCTACAATACAGTTCTCTATTCGTGTCTCTTTCTTAGGGGCTGCCGCACGTGGGGCAGGTGCAGCTCCGTGGCCTTCTGTCCAGGCCTCTGACAGGATCCCACCCCTGTCAGGGACCAACTACCTGAGCAGAGCTCAGATAGCAACTGTCTGGGAGAAGCCCAGCCAGCTTCTGACTGAGCCGAAGCCCAGCTAGTATCTGACTAACTTCCTATCCAGACCACCAGTTTTACCTAATTGTGAAGAGTGCCCTAATAACCCTAGAGAAAAATGACATTACTGCAACGACCAGGACCCTGGGGCGCTGCATGCAGCATTATATGGGGCAAATATCTGTATGGGGCCATGTGCAGCATTATATGGGGCAAATATTTGTATGGAGCATCTTATGGGGCTATGTGCAGCATTATATGGGGCAAATATCTCTGGAGCATCTTATGGGGCCATAATCCACATTTGTGGAGCATTATATGGGGCAAATGTCTCTATGGAGCATCTTCTGTGGCCATAATCAGCATTTGTGCAGCATTATATGGGGCATATTTTAATATGGAGCATCTTATGGAGCCCATCATAAACTGTATGGAGCATTATATGGGGCATATTTTGTATGGAGCATCTTATGGAGCCCATCATGAACTGTATGGAGCATTATATGGGGCTACTGATTCAATATGGATATTCAAAAACACTTAAACTATAATTATTATTATTATTTATTGTTATAGCGCCATTTATTCCATGGCGCTTTACATGTGAGGAGGGGTATACATGATAAAAACAAGTACAATAATCTTAAACAATACAAGTCATAACTGGTACAGGAGGAGTGAGGACCCTGCCCGCGAAGGCTCACAATCTACAAGGGATGGGTGAGGATACAGTAGGCGAGGATAGAGCTGGTCATGCAGCTACTGATGTCTCAATTAATTTTACTTTTATTGGTACCGTATATACTCGAGTATAAGCCGAGATTTTCAGCCCAAAATTTTGGGCTGAAAGTGCCCCTCTCGGCTTATACTCGAGTCACGGTGGGCGGCAGGGTCGGCGGGTGAGGGGGAGAGGGCGCTGAGGCATACTTACCTAGTCCCGGCGGTTCTGACGCTCCCTCTGCCTGTCACACGGTCTTCGTTGCTGCAGCTCTTCCCCTGTTCAGCGGTCACGTGGGACCGCTTATTAGAGAAATTAATATGCGGCTCCACCTCCCATAGGGGTGGAGCCGCATATTCATTTCTCTAATCAGCGGTGCCGGTGACCGCTGATAGAGGAAGAGGCTGCGGCACCGAAGACCACGTGACAGGCAGAGGGAGCAGGACGCCGGGAGCAGGTAAGTATGTCATATTCACCTGTCCGCGTTCCACCCGCCGGGCGCCGCTCTGTCTTCGCGTCTTCTTGCACTGACTGTTCAGGTCAGAGGGCGCGATGACGCATATAGTGTGCGCGGCGCCCTCTGCCTGATCAGTCAGTGCGGAGAGACGCCGGGACCGGACGCTGGGAGCTGCAAGCAGCGAGGTGAGTATGGCATTTTTTTTTATTGCAGCAGCAGCAATGGCACAGCTTTCTATGGCACAGCTATGGGGCAATAATGAACGGCGCAGAGCACTATATGGCAGCTATGGGGCAGGAATGAACGGCGCAGAGCACTATATGGCAGCTATGGGGCAATAATGAACGGTGCAGAGCACTATATGGCACAGCTATGGGGCAGGAATGAACGGTGCAGAGCACTATATGGCACATCTATGGGGCAATAATGAACGGTGCAGAGCACTATATGGCACAGCTATGGGGCAGGAATGAACGGTGCAGAGCACTATATGGCACATCTATGGGGCAATAATGAACGGTGCAGAGCACTATATGGCAGCTATGGGGCAGGAATGAACGGTGCAGAGCACTATAAGGCACAGCTATGGGGCAATAATGAATGGTGCAGAGCACTATATGGCACAGCTATGGGGCAATAATGAACGGTGCAGAGCACTATATGGCAGCTATGGGGCAATAATGAACGGCGCAGAGCACTTTATGGCACAGCTATGGGGCAATAATGAACGATGCAGAGCACTATATGGCAGCTATGGGGCAATAATGAACGGTGCAGAGCACTATATGGCACATCTATGCGGCAATAATGAACGGCGCAGAGCACTATATGGCAGCTATGGGGCAATAATGAACGGTATGGAGCATCTATTTTTATATTTGAAATTCACCGGTAGCTGCTGCATTTTCCACCCTAGGCTTATACTCGAGTCAATAAGTTTTCCCAGTTTTTTGTGGCAAAATTAGGGGGTCGGCTTATACTCGGGTCGGCTTATACTCGAGTATATATGGTAATTCTGGCATTTTGATTTTCTTTCACAATACACCATTTGCCAATTGGGTTACGGTAATTAATTTTATATTTTGATAGATCGGACTCTTGTGAACACAGCAAAATCAAATATGTGGATTTTTTTTTTATTTCTTTATTTTTAATCGGGGAAAAGGTGGGTGATTTGTACTTTATATATTTAAAAAAAACTTTTCTTTTCCACTTTCTAAAAAGTAGAAAGTATATATATGCGTGCTTGTATATGTGTATGTATATGTGTGCATATAATGTATGTATGCATTGTCACAATGTATTTATGTGTGTATGTATATGTAATATGTGTATGCGTGTTTGTGTATATGTAAAGTATATACAGTGGGGAAGATAAGTATTTGATACACTGCCGATTTAGAAAGTTTTCCCACCTACAAAGAATGGAGAGGTCCGTAATTTTTTATCATAGGTACACTTCAGCTGTGAGAGACAGAATCTAAAAACAAAATCCAGAAAATCACATTGTATGATTTTTACATAAATAAATTACATCTTTACGTCTTTGCGGTTGATGTACCTTATAATCTATGTCTCCAACCTTCTCTACTACCTCATATGGACCATAACAATTCGCCAAAAACATGCTTTCAACTGTTGGAACTAAGACCAAGACCCTATCTCCTGGGTTGAAGTTTCTGATTTTGGCCGACCTATTATAGACTCGTCTTTGGGCCTCTTGGACCTTCTGCTTGTGCTCTCTGACAATAGGCAACATTTTTCAATTCGGTCCCGCATCTGCACTACATGTTCAATAACACTTCTATACGGGGTAGCCTCAGCTTCCCATACGTCCCTCATTATGTCCAGGAGACCTCTTGTGTGCCTTCCATACACTGACTCGAACGGCCAGAAACCGGAAGAGTTCTGCGGTATTTCTCTCAAGGAGAACACTAAATATGGTAAAAGATAATCCCAATTGCGAACCTCTCGACTAGTCCATCCATATGCGTATGTATGTGCGGCATCCTCAGCATTCGACACAGCTCCTTCCTTACCTTTGACATGAAGGGTGTGCCTTGGTAAGTAAGGACTTCCTTCGGAATCCCCATCCATGGAAACATAAAAAATAACTAACAGGCGATACTTTTGGATGTAGTATTTCTTAGGAGAACTGCTTCAGGATAGCGTGTTGCATAATCTACATCCCAATCCTCTCAAAGGGGATTCCAGTGATGGTGAGAGGTACTAGCAGGCTGCAAAAATAAGGCAAGGGAGCAGTTATGTGGCATACAGGGCCGGACTTAGAATATTCCTCAATCTCCTTGTGTATCCCCATCTAGATGAACCTCCGGAGAATCCTCTCCTGGGTCTTCTCAATCCCCAAGTGTTCCCCTGGAACATGACTATTAGCCACATCAAGAACCCTGCACAGATAAGACTTAGGGATCAGCAATTACTCAAAGTTTTCCAGATCTTTCTTGTTCACTCTATACAATAGCTCATTACTCATAGCAAAGCGGGGAAACCGTTGGTCAGCTCCTGGATATTGGGAAACTCCGTTAACAACAGCGACATTCTCCCTTGCATATCTAAGTGTGTCATCCTTCAATTGAGCCAGACCAAACTTATCAAGTGTTTCTTCTACCTCAAGTATCACTAGGGAGTCAGGAAGAATTTTGTCTTCTCCAGCAAAGATCTGAAAGGTCGAAATTTCACCCTCTTTCCCAGGGATGGTACTGAGACTACTCTCAGCATTTGGAAGGAGCGGCAAAAAGGGACTGGCGCCAGCCGGTGACACATTCTATAAGCTCTTGGCCTAATTGACATTGAGCCATGATATGACCGAACTGACGACATCTCCAACATCGAACTAACCCAAGTTTTTTAAATATAGAGTCCCCACCAGGGCCGGGACCTTTCCTGAACATTCCTTCCACCCCCACTTGGACGATGGGACGTTTCTGACTGAGAGTGGTTCAGTGTTTCCCCGCGGGTGAAGGAAACGTCATGGAGATTTCCCTCCGTAACTACAAATCTCTCCACCAACTTCACTAGATGATCCGCACTACTGGAGCCACCATGGCAGACCCAATGCTGCAGTATACTGGGAAGGCCCCAGGCAAAAAAAAGGTATATGACAACCCACACCACTATCTGTGAAGGCTTGCAGACATCGAGCTGCAGCCACTTATTTACCAGATGAAACAAATCAAACTTTTGGGACTGAGGAGATCTGTCTGACAGCTATTCCCAGGCCTGGACTTATCTAACCCGCACCGCAGCCATAACCCTTAGGCAAGCAGGAATCTTAGCTTTCAGTTTTGCAAAGTCTCGCACGTCTTGTTCCTTAAGGTCATGATAGGCTGTTTTGAGACTCTCCCATCTAGTAGGGCACAAGCACATCCACTCACTCTCTTGTAGGGAGCTGGTCCCTTTGGGCCGTCCATGCAAAGATAGTGAGGAACATCTCCACGTCATCCTCTGTAGTCACTTTTTGCAGGGAGCATTGTACTACCTCCCTGGCACCCCATGACATGGGGTCTCTAGCTGGCATTGTCTCAAAGTGCCACGACTAACGCTTTTAGCAATGCAATCTGCTCCAACATTGGGCGGGTGGTCTGCTCCTGGGCCTGGCCCTGCAGCTGCAAAGCTCGCTACTGGGCCTGGCGCTATTGCTCCAGTGCTCGTTTCTAGGCCAGGACCAGGGTTTTATTGACTTCCTCCATAGTGTGGGCTTGTGACTGCATAATCTTCAGTGACTGCACCAAGGACATCAACTGAACACTCCCCAAACTGCAGGGTAGACAAAGCTTTGAGTTTCTGCAAACTCCTCACAAATGCTTCTCCCGCTTCCAGGAGTCTTCGTGAACCTACCGGTTCACAGCAAGAGCAAACTACAATCCTCACTGTCCGGTGAAGCCTTTATTTGTCACGCCGTTTACCTTAGCAACCTGTGTTGCCCATATAATCCAGCATATTGTAATGTGCTATGATGTGGTAGGGCATCGTGGCAGTGACATAGCCAGACACAGTCCATATAAAGAAAGTGTGGGGCTTTATTGTCAGCCAAAAAGGTAACAAACAGTAAAAAAAACAACAAACACTTGCTCGGCTAGGCGCTATCTAACATACCATACCGCTGACTCACGCTACCAGGGATTTATGTGGGCTTGACTTTCCAGCAACTCAGCATTTAGCACATTTAATCACTGTGCATTTCCTCCTCAAGAACACATCATGTCAGTCCGGCGGCTGTGACACACTGAATCTTTTCCTTCAGTCTTTTCTGTGTCAGTAATGAGACGACCTCTCTCAGCTGAGCTGGCTAAGCCTCAGCAAAACCCATACTGGAACGTGAGTGGGGGTGATGAGTCCCACCTATCTCCTCCTCAACACTCCAATAAAATCCAGCCCAGAACTATCATAAATAAAACGGCTCAGCAGCACCTATGCTGTTTCACCAACTAATACTACCTGAATTTTAATATTTCGCCAAGCTTAACTTTCTGGGAGAGATATACACTCCATCCAGAACCTTCCCTGTCATTCGCCTACAATATGTGCATGTGTATGTATGCATGTATATATATGTGTGTGTGTATGTATATGTGTTGTGGTAGATCGGCACACTTGGCTACTCACTGTTAGGTCTCGAGTTCCCGCTGCTGCACAGCGGGAATGTCGAACTACCTCTGCTGCAGTCTCCCATTCTTCTCCAGCCGCAGTGGAGCCTGCTCAGTGGAGACGTCGGTCCCAGCGTCTGGCTCAGGCAGATACTGTGTGCTTGGTTACTGCTGCCCTTCCAGGCTCAGCCAGTGTAGCCAGTACTGGTCAGCGGCGAGCAGATGCTTCTGGGACTAAGACCTGCTTTTCTCCTTCTGAGCATACCCAAGGGAAGACTCCTCATTGGAGGTCGGGGTCACATGCTCAGGTCCTGTTGCAGCTCCTATTGGTCCACTAGGGTTCAGGTCTGGACACTGGCAGATTGGTTTCAGGTCTGGACACTCCAGGACTTGAAATACTTCTTACGGAGCCACTCCTTAGTTGCCATAGTTGTGTGTTGCAAGACTTTGTCATGCAGGAAGACCTAGACATGACCCATCTTCAATGCTCTTACTGAATTGAAGGAGGTTGTTGGCCAAAATCTCGAGATACATGACCCCATCCATTCTCCCTTCAATACGGTACAGTCGTCCTGTCTCCATTGCAGAAAAACATCCCCAAAGTATGTCATTTCCCCCACCATGCTTCACAGTTAGGACAGTGTTCTTGGGGTTTTACTCATCCTTCTTCTTCCTCCAAACATGGCGAGTGGAGTTGATACCAACAAGTTCTATCTTAATCTCATTTGACCACATGACTTTCTTCCATGCCTCCTCTGGATCATCCAGATTGTCATTGGTGAACTTCAAATGGGCCTGGACATCTGCTGGTGTGAGGATTTTAATCCATGACGACATAGTGTGTCACTAACGGTAATGTTTGAGACTCTGGTCCCAGCTCTCTTCAGGTCATTGACCAGGTCCTCCTGTGTAGTTCTGGGCTGATTCATGACCTTTCTCAGAATCATTCTTAGCCTAAGAGGCGAGTGGAGCTCCCCAAAGGGCTAGGGGTACTCGGTACCAGGTCCTTCGGTTCTCAAGGGGGATGTCACAGTGGCTGACCCGGTCCGTGGCCCTCGGGAGGTCCATTGTAAAAATGGGGAAAGGTCTTTAAAGGGATATGTTCGAGACGCCACCTGTGGTATTTGGTCAGGGTGACCGACGCTGCTTAGGGGTCCGCTGAGATGATGTGATGGCAGCTAGATGGTATACCTTCCCACAGGTGAAGTATGTCCCCAGGGCTTCCTAGAGTGTAGATGGTGGATGGTGTGAGGCGCAGTGAAGAACGAGGACACAAGGGTGCAGTCTCTTTACCTTTTTACTGAAGGCTTCAGCATCCACAGTCCAGTGCACCAGATCACAGGGTAGGCAGAGTCCGGCCGGTCTGAAGGCAAATCCAGAGTCCCCTTATCCAGGTGGAATTCAGTAGCCTTCCTCTAGCGCCTGGATGTTATAGTACCTTACTGCTGAGCTTCTCATAAGGTCCTCACAACTGTTGTTGGTATTCTAGATGTTATGTCTCTCTGTCCCCCAGATGGATAGGAACAACCCATATGACTGATGGTCTGAGGCTTTTTACAGGGACTCTAGTATGCCCCAGCCCCCACAAGTTGCCACCTTGCCTCCTGGGTGAAGGTCGGGCAGTTAACGTGGAATTATCTGTCCTGCCGGTCTCTGGAGCAAGGCATGGAGACGATTGCTCCCTCAGTGTTTCGGCTACCAGGTCCTGTGCCTCAGAAGGAAGCAGCCGGCTTCTGGCTGATCTCCCTCTGATATTCCTCCACTTTGCTCTGCTTTCCTGCACACTCTCTGCAATATGTTCTGCTTTCTATGTCTCTTCCCAGGAGCTGTAGCACTTCATGCCACAGAGCTCCTCTTCCTCTGTCTTCCTGACAGGAACTGACCCTTTCCCTCCAGATCAGGATGTTCTAAAAGGGGAGTTCACCTTAAACAGGCTTAGAGCTCCCCCTTCTGGTCTGGAGTGTGAACATGTTGCATGCATTTTATTACCTGATAAAGAGATTTCCATTATTGCCTTCAAATGTAACATCACTCCCCCTGGTGGAAGAACGACATTACTGCAACGACCAGGACCCTGGGGCACTGCACAAGATCTTGCATGGTACCCCAGTGTGAGGAACATAGTAACATAGTAACATAGTTAGTAAGGCCGAAAAAAGACATTTGTCCATCCAGTTCAGCCTATATTCCATCATAATAAATCCCCAGATCTACGTCCTTCTACAGAACCTAATTGTATGATACAATATTGTTCTGCTCCAGGAAGACATCCAGGCCTCTCTTGAACCCCTCGACTGAGTTCGCCATCACCACCTCCTCAGGCAAGCAATTCCAGATTCTCACTGCCCTAACAGTAAAGAATCCTCTTCTATGTTGGTGGAAAAACCTTCTCTCCTCCAGACGCAAAGAATGCCCCCTTGTGCCCGTCACCTTCCTTGGTATAAACAGATCCTCAGCGAGATATTTGTATTGTCCCCTTATATACTTATACATGGTTATTAGATCGCCCCTCAGTCGTCTTTTTTCTAGACTAAATAATCCTAATTTCGCTAATCTATCTGGGTATTGTAGTTCTCCCATCCCCTTTATTAATTTTGTTGCCCTCCTTTGTACTCTCTCTAGTTCCATTATATCCTTCCTGAGCACCGGTGCCCAAAACTGGACACAGTACTCCATGTGCGGTCTAACTAGGGATTTGTACAGAGGCAGTATAATGCTCTCATCATGTGTATCCAGACCTCTTTTAATGCACCCCATGATCCTGTTTGCCTTGGCAGCTGCTGCCTGGCACTGGCTGCTCCAGGTAAGTTTATCATTAACTAGGATCCCCAAGTCCTTCTCCCTGTCAGATTTACCCAGTGGTTTCCCATTCAGTGTGTAATGGTGACATTGATTCCTTCTTCCCATGTGTATAACCTTACATTTATCATTGTTAAACCTCATCTGCCACCTTTCAGCCCAAGTTTCCAACTTATCCAGATCCATCTGTAGCAGAATACTATCTTCACTTGTATTAACTGCTTTACATAGTTTTGTATCATCTGCAAATATCGATATTTTACTGTGTAAACCTTCTACCAGATCATTAATGAATATGTTGAAGAGAACAGGTCCCAATACTGACCCCTGCGGTACCCCACTGGTCACAGCGACCCAGTTAGAGACTATACCATTTATAACCACCCTCTGCTTTCTATCACTAAGCCAGTTACTAACCCATTTACACACAATTTCCCCCAGACCAAGCATTCTCATTTTGTGTACCAACCTCTTGTGCGGCACGGTATCAAACGCTTTGGAAAAATCGAGATATACCACGTCCAATGACTCACCGTGGTCCAGCCTATAGCTTACCTCTTCATAAAAACTGATTAGATTGGTTTGACAGGAGCGATTTCTCATAAACCCATGCTGATATGGAGTTAAACAGTTATTCTCATTGAGATAATCCAGAATAACATCCCTCAGAAACCCTTCAAATATTTTACCAACAATAGAGGTTAGACTTACTGGCCTATAATTTCCAGGTTCACTTTTAGAGCCATTTTTGAATATTGGCACCACATTTGCTATGCGCCAATCCTGCGGAACAGACCCTGTCGCTATAGAGTCCCTAAAAATAAGAAATAATGGTTTATCTATTACATTACTTAGTTCTCTTAGTACTCGTGGGTGTATGCCATCCGGACCCGGAGATTTATCTAATTTAATCTTATTTAGCCGGTTTCGCACCTCTTCTTGGGTTAGATTGGTGACCCTTAATATAGGGTTTTCATTGTTTCTTGGGATTTCACCTAGCATTTCATTTTCCACTGTGAATACCGTGGAGAAGAAGGTGTTTAATATGTTAGCTTTTTCCTCGTCATCTACAACCATTCTTTCCTCACTATTTTTTAAGGGGCCTACATTTTCAGTTTTTATTCTTTTACTATTGATATAGTTGAAGAACAGTTTGGGATTAGTTTTACTCTCCTTAGCAATGTGCTTCTCTGTTTCCTTTTTGGCAGCTTTAATTAGTTTTTTAGATAAAGTATTTTTCTCCCTATAGTTTTTAGAGCTTCAATGGTGCCATCCTGCTTTAGTAGTGCAAATGCTTTCTTTTTACTGTTAATTGCCTGTCTTACTTCTTTGTTTAGCCACATTGGGTTTTTCCTATTTCTAGTCCTTTTATTCCCACAAGGTATAAACCGCTTACACTGCCTATTTAGGATGTTCTTAAACATTTCCCATTTATTATCTGTATTCTCATTTCTGAGGATATTGTCCCAGTCTACCAGATTAAGGGCATCTCTAAGCTGGTCAAACTTTGCCTTCCTAAAGTTCAGTGTTTTTGTGACTCCCTGACAAGTCCCCCTAGTGAAAGACAGGTGAAACTGTACAATATTGTGGTCGCTATTTCCTAGATGCCCGACCACCTGCAGATTTGTTATTCTGTCAGGTCTATTAGATAGTATTAGGTCTAAAAGTGCTGCTCCTCTGGTTGGATTCTGCACCAATTGTGAAAGATAATTTTTCTTGGTTATTAGCAGAAACCTGTTGCCTTTATGGGTTTCACAGGTTTCTGTTTCCCAGTTAATATCCGGGTAGTTAAAGTCCCCCATAACCAGGACCTCATTATGGGTTGCAGCTTCATCTATCTGCTTTAGAAGTAGACTTTCCATGGTTTCTGTTATATTTGGGGGTTTGTAACAGACCCCAATGAGAATTTTGTTACCATTTTTCCCTCCATGAATTTCGACCCATATGGACTCGACATCCTCATTTCCTTCGCTAATATCCTCCCTTAAAGTGGACTTTAGACAAGACTTTACATAGAGACAAACCCCTCCTCCTCTCCGATTTTTACGATCCTTTCTAAACAGACTGTAACCCTGTAAGTTAACTGCCCAGTCATAGCTTTCATCTAACCATGTCTCGGTTATTCCCACTATGTCAAAGTTACCTGTAGATATTTCTGCTTCTAGTTCTTCCATCTTGTTTGTCAGGCTTCTGGCGTTTGCAAGCATGCAGTTTAGAGGATTTTGTTTTGTTCCAATCTCCTCGCTATGGATTGTTTTAGAAATGTTCTTACCTCCCTTCTGAGTATGTTTTCCTGGATCTTCTTTGTTCAAGTCTAATGTTTTTCTTCCCGTCCCCTCTTCTTCTAGTTTAACGCCCTCCTGATGAGTGTAGCGAGTCTTCTGGCGAATGTGTGTTTCCCAGGTTTGTTGAGGTGTAGTCCGTCTCTGGCGGGGAGTCCATCGTACAAGTAATTCACACCGTGGTCCAGGAATCCAAATCCTTGTTGTCTGCACCATCGTCTTAGCCAGTTGTTTGCATCAAGGATCCTGTTCCATCTCCTGGTGCCATGCCCGTCTACTGGAAGGATAGAAGAAAAAACTACCTGTGCATCCAGTTCCTTTACTTTCTTCCCCAACTCTTCAAAGTCTTTGCAGATTGTCGGTAGGTCCTTCCTTGCCGTGTCATTGGTGCCAACATGTATCAGAAGAAATGGGTGGACATCCTTGGAGTTGAAGAGCTTTGGTATCCTATCGGTCACATCCTTGATCATTGCACCTGGAAGGCAGCATACTTCTCTTGCAGTTATGTCCGGTCTGCAGATGGCTGCTTCTGTGCCTCTCAGTAGTGAGTCTCCCACCACCACCACTCTTCGTTGCTTATTGGCTGTACTTTTTGCTGTCACTTGTTGCTGTGTGCCCTTTTCTTTTTTGCTTGCTGGTATTGCTTCATCCTTAGGTGTGCCATCTTCATCCTCTACAAAGATTTGATATCGGTTCTTCAGTTGTGTGGTTGGTGATTTCTCCATGGTCTTCTTGCTTCTTTTGGTCACATGCTTCCACTCATCTGCTTTTGGAGGTTCTCTGACACTTTTTTCACCTTCTGTGACCAGTAGAGATGCTTCTGTTCTGTCTAGAAAGTCTTCATTCTCTTTGATGAGTTTCAAAGTTGCTATTCTTTCTTCCAGACCCCGCACCTTTTCTTCTAAAAGGGCCACTAGTCTACACTTCTGACAGGTGAAATTTAATTCTTCTTCTGGTCGATCTGTGAACATGTAGCACATGCTGCAGCTCACCATGTAGGTTGTCACATCTGCCATGTTGCTCCTAGATCCTGCTGAGTTGCTGTGTGTTTTCCTTCTTGTGTAATCTACTCAGCCAAGCTCTCTTGCAATAATGTCCTACAGGCAAAAATTCGGCGCGCGGTTTGGTGATTCTTTCCAAGCAGCTGGTCCCGGCTGTACCCAACGATCTTCTAGCTTAGGGAGACTCTTCGCTTTCCCAGAAGGCACCTGGAATATGCAAATTAGCCTCCTCAAGCTTGAATCCCTGGTTTGGTGATTCTTTCCAAGCAGCTGGTCCCGGCTGTACCCAACGATCTTCTAGCTTAGGGAGACTCTTCGCTTTCCCAGAAGGCACCTGGAATATGCAAATTAGCCTCCTCAAGCTTGAATCCCTGGTTTGGTGATTCTTTCTAAGCAGCTGGTCCCGGCTGTACCCAACGATCTTCTAGCTTAGGGAGACTCTTCGCTTTCCCAGAAGGCACCTGGAATATGCAAATTAGCCTCCTCAAGCTTGAATCCCTGGTTTGGTGATTCTTTCTAAGCAGCTGGTCCCGGCTGTACCCAACGATCTTCTAGCTTAGGGAGACTCTTCGCTTTCCCAGAAGGCACCTGGAATATGCAAATTAGCCTCCTCAAGCTTGAATCCCTGGTTTGGTGATTCTTTCTAAGCAGCTGGTCCCGGCTGTACCCAACGATCTTCTAGCTTAGGGAGACTCTTCGCTTTCCCAGAAGGCACCTGGAATATGCAAATTAGCCTCCTCAAGCTTGAATCTCTGGTTTGGTGATTCTTTCTAAGCAGCTGGTCCCGGCTGTACCCAACGATCTTCTAGCTTAGGGAGACTCTTCGCTTTCCCAGAAGGCACCTGGAATATGCAAATTAGCCTCCTCAAGCTTGAATCCCTGGTTTGGTGATTCTTTCTAAGCAGCTGGTCCCGGCTGTACCCAACGATCTTCTAGCTTAGGGAGACTCTTCGCTTTCCCAGAAGGCACCTGGAATATGCAAATTAGCCTCCTCAAGCTTGAATCCCTGGTTTGGTGATTCTTTCTAAGCAGCTGGTCCCGGCTGTACCCAACGATCTTCTAGCTTAGGGAGACTCTTCGCTTTCCCAGAAGGCACCTGGAATATGCAAATTAGCCTCCTCAAGCTTGAATCCCTGGTTTGGTGATTCTTTCTAAGCAGCTGGTCCCGGCTGTACCCAACGATCTTCTAGCTTAGGGAGACTCTTCGCTTTCCCAGAAGGCACCTGGAATATGCAAATTAGCCTCCTCAAGCTTGAATCCCTGGTTTGGTGATTCTTTCTAAGCAGCTGGTCCCGGCTGTACCCAACGATCTTCTAGCTTAGGCAGACTCTTCGCTTTCCCAGAAGGCACCTGGAATATGCAAATTAGCCTCCTCAAGCTTGAATCCCTGGTTTGGTGATTCTTTCTAAGCAGCTGGTCCCGGCTGTACCCAACGATCTTCTAGCTTAGGGAGACTCTTCGCTTTCCCAGAAGGCACCTGGAATATGCAAATTAGCATCCTCAAGCTTGAATCCCTGGTTTGGTGATTCTTTCTAAGCAGCTGGTCCCGGCTGTACCCAACGATCTTCTAGCTTAGGGAGACTCTTCGCTTTCCCAGAAGGCACCTGGAATATGCAAATTAGCCTCCTCAAGCTTGAATCCCTGGTTTGGTGATTCTTTCTAAGCAGCTGGTCCCGGCTGTACCCAACGATCTTCTAGCTTAGGGAGACTCTTCGCTTTCCCAGAAGGCACCTGGAATATGCAAATTAGCCTCCTCAAGCTTGAATCCCTGGTTTGGTGATTCTTTCTAAGCAGCTGGTCCCGGCTGTACCCAACGATCTTCTAGCTTAGGGAGACTCTTCGCTTTCCCAGAAGGCACCTGGAATATGCAAATTAGCCTCCTCAAGCTTGAATCCCTGGTTTGGTGATTCTTTCTAAGCAGCTGGTCCCGGCTGTACCCAACGATCTTCTAGCTTAGGGAGACTCTTCGCTTTCCCAGAAGGCACCTGGAATATGCAAATTAGCCTCCTCAAGCTTGAATCCCTGGTTTGGTGATTCTTTCTAAGCAGCTGGTCCCGGCTGTACCCAACGATCTTCTAGCTTAGGGAGACTCTTCGCTTTCCCAGAAGGCACCTGGAATATGCAAATTAGCCTCCTCAAGCTTGAATCCCTGGTTTGGTGATTCTTTCTAAGCAGCTGGTCCCGGCTGTACCCAACGATCTTCTAGCTTAGGGAGACTCTTCGCTTTCCCAGAAGGCACCTGGAATATGCAAATTAGCCTCCTCAAGCTTGAATCCCTGGTTTGGTAATTCTTTCTAAGCAGCTGGTCCCGGCTGTACCCAACGATCTTCTAGCTTAGGGAGACTCTTCGCTTTCCCAGAAGGCACCTGGAATATGCAAATTAGCCTCCTCAAGCTTGAATCCCTGGTTTGGTGATTCTTTCTAAGCAGCTGGTCCCGGCTGTACCCAACGATCTTCTAGCTTAGGGAGACTCTTCGCTTTCCCAGAAGGCACCTGGAATATGCAAATTAGCCTCCTCAAGCTTGAATCCCTGGTTTGGTGATTCTTTCTAAGCAGCTGGTCCCGGCTGTACCCAACGATCTTCTAGCTTAGGGAGACTCTTCGCTTTCCCAGAAGGCACCTGGAATATGCAAATTAGCCTCCTCAAGCTTGAATCCCTGGTTTGGTGATTCTTTCTAAGCAGCTGGTCCCGGCTGTACCCAACGATCTTCTAGCTTAGGCAGACTCTTCGCTTTCCCAGAAGGCACCTGGAATATGCAAATTAGCCTCCTCAAGCTTGAATCCCTGGTTTGGTGATTCTTTCTAAGCAGCTGGTCCCGGCTGTACCCAACGATCTTCTAGCTTAGGGAGACTCTTCGCTTTCCCAGAAGGCACCTGGAATATGCAAATTAGCATCCTCAAGCTTGAATCCCTGGTTTGGTGATTCTTTCTAAGCAGCTGGTCCCGGCTGTACCCAACGATCTTCTAGCTTAGGGAGACTCTTCGCTTTCCCAGAAGGCACCTGGAATATGCAAATTAGCCTCCTCAAGCTTGAATCCCTGGTTTGGTGATTCTTTCTAAGCAGCTGGTCCCGGCTGTACCCAACGATCTTCTAGCTTAGGGAGACTCTTCGCTTTCCCAGAAGGCACCTGGAATATGCAAATTAGCCTCCTCAAGCTTGAATCCCTGGTTTGGTGATTCTTTCTAAGCAGCTGGTCCCGGCTGTACCCAACGATCTTCTAGCTTAGGGAGACTCTTCGCTTTCCCAGAAGGCACCTGGAATATGCAAATTAGCCTCCTCAAGCTTGAATCCCTGGTTTGGTGATTCTTTCTAAGCAGCTGGTCCCGGCTGTACCCAACGATCTTCTAGCTTAGGGAGACTCTTCGCTTTCCCAGAAGGCACCTGGAATATGCAAATTAGCCTCCTCAAGCTTGAATCCCTGGTTTGGTGATTCTTTCTAAGCAGCTGGTCCCGGCTGTACCCAACGATCTTCTAGCTTAGGGAGACTCTTCGCTTTCCCAGAAGGCACCTGGAATATGCAAATTAGCCTCCTCAAGCTTGAATCCCTGGTTTGGTGATTCTTTCTAAGCAGCTGGTCCCGGCTGTACCCAACGATCTTCTAGCTTAGGGAGACTCTTCGCTTTCCCAGAAGGCACCTGGAATATGCAAATTAGCCTCCTCAAGCTTGAATCCCTGGTTTGGTGATTCTTTCTAAGCAGCTGGTCCCGGCTGTACCCAACGATCTTCTAGCTTAGGGAGACTCTTCGCTTTCCCAGAAGGCACCTGGAATATGCAAATTAGCCTCCTCAAGCTTGAATCCCTGGTTTGGTGATTCTTTCTAAGCAGCTGGTCCCGGCTGTACCCAACGATCTTCTAGCTTAGGGAGACTCTTCGCTTTCCCAGAAGGCACCTGGAATATGCAAATTAGCCTCCTCAAGCTTGAATCCCTGGTTTGGTGATTCTTTCTAAGCAGCTGGTCCCGGCTGTACCCAACGATCTTCTAGCTTAGGGAGACTCTTCGCTTTCCCAGAAGGCACCTGGAATATGCAAATTAGCCTCCTCAAGCTTGAATCCCTGGTTTGGTGATTCTTTCTAAGCAGCTGGTCCCGGCTGTACCCAACGATCTTCTAGCTTAGGGAGACTCTTCGCTTTCCCAGAAGGCACCTGGAATATGCAAATTAGCCTCCTCAAGCTTGAATCCCTGGTTTGGTGATTCTTTCTAAGCAGCTGGTCCCGGCTGTACCCAACGATCTTCTAGCTTAGGGAGACTCTTCGCTTTCCCAGAAGGCACCTGGAATATGCAAATTAGCCTCCTCAAGCTTGAATCCCTGGTTTGGTGATTCTTTCCAAGCAGCTGGTCCCGGCTGTACCCAACGATCTTCTAGCTTAGGGAGACTCTTCGCTTTCCCAGAAGGCACCTGGAATATGCAAATTAGCCTCCTCAAGCTTGAATCCCTGGTTTGGTGATTCTTTCCAAGCAGCTGGTCCCGGCTGTACCCAACGATCTTCTAGCTTAGGGAGACTCTTCGCTTTCTCAGAAGGCACCTGGAATATGCAAATTAGCCTCCTCAAGCTTGAATCCCTGGTTTGGTGATTCTTTCCAAGCAGCTGGTCCCGGCTGTACCCAACGATCTTCTAGCTTAGGGAGACTCTTCGCTTTCCCAGAAGGCACCTGGAATATGCAAATTAGCCTCCTCAAGCTTGAATCCCTGGGTTTGGTGATTCTTTCCAAGCAGCTGGTCCCGGCTGTACCCAACGATCTTCTAGCTTAGGGAGACTCTTCGCTTTCCCAGAAGGCACCTGGAATATGCAAATTAGCCTCCTCAAGCTTGAATCCCTGGTTTGGTGATTCTTTCCAAGCAGCTGGTCCCGGCTGTACCCAACGATCTTCTAGCTTAGGGAGACTCTTCGCTTTCCCAGAAGGCACCTGGAATATGCAAATTAGCCTCCTCAAGCTTGAATCCCTGGTTTGGTGATTCTTTCCAAGCAGCTGGTCCCGGCTGTACCCAACGATCTTCTAGCTTAGGGAGACTCTTCGCTTTCCCAGAAGGCACCTGGAATATGCAAATTAGCCTCCTCAAGCTTGAATCCCTGGTTTGGTGATTCTTTCCAAGCAGCTGGTCCCGGCTGTACCCAACGATCTTCTAGCTTAGGGAGACTCTTCGCTTTCCCAGAAGGCACCTGGAATATGCAAATTAGCCTCCTCAAGCTTGAATCCCTGGTTTGGTGATTCTTTCCAAGCAGCTGGTCCCGGCTGTACCCAACGATCTTCTAGCTTAGGGAGACTCTTCGCTTTCCCAGAAGGCACCTGGAATATGCAAATTAGCCTCCTCAAGCTTGAATCCCTGGTTTGGTGATTCTTTCCAAGCAGCTGGTCCCGGCTGTACCCAACGATCTTCTAGCTTAGGGAGACTCTTCGCTTTCCCAGAAGGCACCTGGAATATGCAAATTAGCCTCCTCAAGCTTGAATCCCTGGTTTGGTGATTCTTTCCAAGCAGCTGGTCCCGGCTGTACCCAACGATCTTCTAGCTTAGGGAGACTCTTCGCTTTCCCAGAAGGCACCTGGAATATGCAAATTAGCCTCCTCAAGCTTGAATCCCTGGTTTGGTGATTCTTTCTAAGCAGCTGGTCCCGGCTGTACCCAACGATCTTCTAGCTTAGGGAGACTCTTCGCTTTCCCAGAAGGCACCTGGAATATGCAAATTAGCCTCCTCAAGCTTGAATCCCTGGTTTGGTGATTCTTTCTAAGCAGCTGGTCCCGGCTGTACCCAACGATCTTCTAGCTTAGGGAGACTCTTCGCTTTCCCAGAAGGCACCTGGAATATGCAAGATAAGGAAGATTGACAGTCATCATGTGTTTCTTCAATTTTCTAATAATTGTGCAACAGTTGTTGCCTTCTCACCAAGCTCATTGTTTATTGTCCTGTAGCCCATCCCAGCCATGTGCAGGTCTACAATTTCGTCTCTGGTGTCCTTAGACAGCTCTTTGGTATTGGCCATGGTGGAGAAGTTGGACTGTGATTGACTGTGTGGACAGTTGTCTTTTATACAGTTAATGAGTGCAGAGTAGTAGGCTTCTTAAAGAATAACTGGGAGCCAAAATTCTTGCTGATTGGTCGGTGATCAAATACTTATTTCATGCAATAAAATGCAATTTAATTATTTTAACATCTTACAATGTGATTTTCTGGTTTTTATATGTAGAGTCTGTCTCTCCCAGCTGAAGTGTATCTACAATACAAATGACAGACCTCTCCATTCTTTGTAGGTGGGAAAACTTGCAAAATCAGCAGCGTATCAAATACTTATTCTCCTCATTGTATGTGTGTACATGTGTGTTACACATCTATTGAAGCCTATCATTGCTGTTGGCTATTGTATCAGATTTACCATTGGGCTCTCCATGCTCCAGTCTGACACTGCCCCCTTCTGTAAATCATTAGAAAATTACCAGTGACATATATTTTCTGAATGTATATGACAATAATGGCCACTGACTCAGTCCCTATAGGGGTATAGCAGTGATAGCAGTGTGTCATTTTTTTACATAGTTTTTGCAGTCATCTATACAAGGCCGTCGACATAGGGACCTGGATGACATTGACCCTTCAGACAGATATTAGATGACAAAAACTAACAGAAACAAAGTGAGAAAATACCCTGCAGTAAGTATATCGTGATAATACATGTACATAACATAGGGAACTTAGTCAAGATTGTTTTGATTTAAAAAAAGCATAAAAGCCATCACACCACGTCAAGGTGACCCTACTCCAAACGGTCCTAACCTCTAGCATTAACACCTTGCCATATGTCAAATGATGTAGATGTGAACAAGAGCTGCGCAGAACTGAGACCCTGACTAATGGACACCCAGCCATGGGGACCTATATGAATGTCATGTCCAACGCAAAGAAAAGAGAGGCCACATGATTGTGTGCACAGAGTGCAAAATATCTAAAGCAAAACCTAGAGCAGAAGAGTGCTCCTCTTGGAGGAGCATCATACTGTAGGTAAAGGACTTGATTTGGATGATGATCTGACTATACGTGCAAAAAGCTCTACAAGGTGAGAGGAGACCCAGGTAACTAGCTACCCAACTGCTCGACCTCTAATAACCAGCTACCCATTTGCTTGACCACTGATAACCAGCTACCCAATTGCTCGACCTCTAATAACCAGCTACCCATTTGCTTGACCACTGATAACCAGCTACCCAACTGCTCGACCTCTAATAACCAGCTACCCATTTGCTCGACCACTGATAACCAGCTACCCATCTGCTCGACCAGATAACCAGCTACCCATCTGCTTGACCACTGATAACCAGCTACACATCTGCTTGACCACTGATAACCAGCTACCCATCTGCTTGACCACTGATAACAGCTACCCATCTGCTTGACCACTGATAACCAGCTACCCATCTGCTCGACCACTGATAACCAGCTACCCATCTGCTCGACCACTGATAACCAGCTACCCATCTGCTCGACCACTAATGGAGGCCATATTCTGCTCATTCCCCCAGGAGAGCAATTTTGGCGATTTTGATTTCTGCTGTTCCCTCACTTCAAAATTATTAACATATTTACCAAAAGTCGTGATTTTCCTGGGACTGTGAACACCCACATCATACTTGACAATGAAGAAGAAAGGGAAACCTTCTGTCTCTCTCTCGAAAAAAAAGTTGACAAGTAGAAAATGTCCCCAAAATGTTCGTCAAGATTATTTTTCCACCGTGATGCTGAGCCCAGAAGTCCTGACCCCAGGAAGCAGGAACTGAACATCACTAGGGCTTCATCTGAAAAGGAACATTGTCTATCAAGGGTAACCGTCTTAATTATTATTCATTTAATTTACGAATAGTACACGTGAAAATAATAAACTTTGTAAAATATCTTATCAGAGAAATTTGCTTCTTTCTCCTCCTTCTCAAAATTTTGAATTAATGGGTAAAATCTGTCTTTGGTGAATACTGAGATGACAATTGGTGCTCATAAAGTTCTATGGAGGGCATTACAAATTCCGGGCCGCTATATGTTTTCATACAGAAGTGACCATCCTTACCTTTGCCTGATGTTGGTTAAGGACTCCGAGTTCTCAATGATAAATTCAACACATCATAAAAACATGCGTGCGAACCATCAATAGGATGCAACTCCCATCACAACCACTAAGTGTCCACAAACAGCATAAACATCTCCTGACAGAGTAGCACAAAGTCATGTTTTGGTTTTTTCTTCAAAGCTGCTCATTTCATACTATGAAAGCCAAATGAAAAGGTACATATCTATAATAGACACATGCCACTTTTTTCAGACGGAGAGCTCAAACGTAATGTGAACAATGCCTAAAGTGGGAACAGTCAGTAAACCAGACCCCGAGCCTTGCTCTCACTCTTTCTTTCTGCCAATACGGTAGCTAAGGCCATCTATGAAGCACGTTGCTCAGAATGAACGTTGATGAAGGTCACTTTGAGAGAGTGAGTTTTGCAGTCATTATGTGAACCTTTTAAATTTTTGCTGATTGATACATTTATCACGGCACTAGCGAGCCCGTAGGGCAGACTCCCAGGTGAGGTCTTAAATGTGGTCACAAAGTTCACACCTTTGGCACAGAAGTTTGATGACACATAAAACGAGGTAATATTTTCTCAATTAAAATTTGCAGCCTTTTTTTCAGGGACATAAATCCCATTTCTCTGACTGTGAAGTGACATTTTTGCGCCTGGAGAAAAAGTCATCCTACAAGACCCAGGAATCGTCAAGACTGTTCATAAAGCTGTGTGTAGGCCTCATATTAACGACTGATCTACGCAGTGATTAGGAACATGGCACCACCGACAGCGCCAGCTGTAGTGGCTTTTTTCACAAGACAAAGTAAGGTCAGTCTTTAGATATTCCAAAAATATGGGTCACAGCATTGGGACTGCGTCAAGAACAAGGAAACGGTACACATGCGCCACTCTCTCCATTCATTGCTATGGCGTCTTGGGCCAGGTGGCCATTTGGTGGTCTACATTCATGACCCCATGCTCTTGAATCTCGATGGCTCCGATTCATCATTCAAGTATTTATTTAAGTCCCTTTTCTTATTTGTTTGTCTTGCGTTATTAGGTGACGTTTATGTATCAAAATGGCACACGCCATTCATGAATTTGGAGCAAAGTAATAAAAAAGGCATTTTTTTCCCCTATCATTGACTAGTTTTGCGAGTTTTTGAGTAAGACATCACAAAACAGGCAGCTTTTTAAAAAACCACACAATGGGGGGGAGGGGTTTAGAGTTGGGTTGAGATGCGGTAAATTTTTACGACTTTGAAAAAGTCTCAATTGATGATTTTGCCCAAAATTATCTTGAATCGCTGAATTCCGACCACAAAGTGGAAAACAAAAAATAAAACAGGCGAGCACGTGTAAAATAGAGTTAGAAAAAGATGCAAACAGAATTGGGTGCAAACAAAAAAGGCACAAAAAACAGGCGCAAGGCAATGATGAACTGACGCTTTTGTTCTGTATATATTGTAAGTATAAGAAAACTAGGAGGTGTCTTATACCAGATATCTACTGGGCCTGAAACGTTGGTCTCACAGTCTCCTTCTCAGCCCACAAGCCTACAGGTAAATAGGTGCGTTCCTTACGCTCTGGAACCTATCAATTATATCCCGGTCAAAAACCATGAGTGCCTCCAATTTTCTTGCATTCCTTGCTTCCTCTGGGCTGGAGCTAAACATACTCTATGGCTGCTCAGGTTGCACCAATGCTGGAAGGTGTTTTATACTTGACATTTTCTGCACCTGTAACTTTGGTCTCCCACCATCTTCTCAGGCCAGACCAGCTCTCTTGGAGCTCCGGGCTCCATTATCTATTTCCCTTTTAACAAATAACCCAATGATCCAGAATTTGGTGGTCTACATTTATGACGCTGTGCTAAGGAATCTCCATGAATTGTTTATGAAGACTAAGGGGTGTCTTTTGCTTGATATCTCTTGTCTTTGTAACTTTGGTCTCCCACCATCTTCTCAGGCCAGACCAGCTCTCTTGGAGCTCCGGGCTCCATTAACTATTTCCCTTTTAACAAATAACCCAATGATCCAGAATTTGGTGGTCTACATTTATGACGCTGTGCTAAGGAACCTCCATGAATTGTTTATGAAGACTAAGGGGTGTCTTTTGCTTGATATCACTTGTCTTTGTAACTTTGGTCTCCCACCATCTTCTCAGGTCAGACCAGCTCTCTTGGAGCTCCAGGCTCCATTAACTATTTCCCTTTTAACAAATAACCCAATGATCCAGAATTTGGTGGTCTACATTTATGACGCTGTGCTAAGGAACCTCCATGAATTGTTTATGAAGACTAAGGGGTGTCTTTTGCTTCATATCTCTTGCCTTTGTAACTTTGGTCTCCCACCTTCTTCTCAGGCCAGACCAGCTCTCTTGGAGCTCCAGGCTCCATTTACTATGTTCCTTTCAACAAATAACTTAATGATCCAGAATTTGGTGGTCTACATTTATGATGCTGTGCTATGGAACCTCCTTGAATTGTAAGTTTATGAAGACTGAGGGGTGTCTTTTGCTTGATATGTTTTGTCTTTGTAACTTTGGTCTCCTGGTCGTCTTCTCAGCTCACAATCTTTTTTGGCATTATGTTCCTGTAAATCACTGTGAGTGTCCTCCCATTTTTATATCATGCTTCCTATGGGGTGGAAAAGTTATATAAAAAATACTCTGTACTTTGCAGGAACCTCACATCAAGAAATGTGAAAATTTGGATTTCTAAGCTTATGTTAACATGGAAGAAGGCCCCGGCAGGGCAGTACCTCAACATTTGCTATTGAAGTGTGTGCAGAAATCCAGGATTTTCTCCGAGCAGACATTCAGCGCTGCTACGTACGGTATATCACATGCTAATATGTGGTTAAATAATTCCAAATCACATAATTGATTGAAAATTAGAAACACACGTGCGCTAAATTAATAGCTTTTCATTTCTCATTAACGTTCCCACAAAAAACGACATCACATGAAATGAATTTTCACGGAGAGCGGCCTTATCCAAACAAAGATCCTGAAAACCCGCGTTCAGCCCGGATCAAGGTGTTAATGTGAGGTTTATGTATTTTGAAGCCTCGGCTTGTTTTTGTTTTAATCTCTTAAGCGCAAAAGTTGGAGGCCGCCATATATTATGCTTGGAAGACCTCCCGGTGATGTCATCGCAGGTATCCTTATACTGATCCCCTGCTCTGATTGTGGCTATGATGTCACCTGGAAAATGGCCAATTACGGGAGCGCGGTCGTACCATCTGCTGTGATAGTAAACACTGACCTGATCTGAATGGACGACTTTCTTCCAAGTTCGCTGTGAAACGTAATTCTTTATTTGCTACATAAAACCAGCATGGGGCCGGCCGGCGGCTGCTACGATTTCTGCATTAAGGACCTTATTGTCCTGGAGTCTTGGACTGAACATGGCGACTTATATCGAAGAACGCTGATAAAATATACTAACCCTTTAACAGGTAATGGGATCAAAGAGTTTCCAGACTGACCGATCTTCTGGACCATTGGACAGTTGTAATGTTAAAGGGGTTGTTCGATGAAAAGAAGATGTCACCCAACCACAGAGTAGTCGATAATTTATTGATCCTTAGGAACCTTGACCAATCGGCATAATGGGGATTTTTTTTTATTCTTGTTTTTTATCTCTATTAGAATGGATGCTCGACTGTTGCTCACTCAATGGATTAATGATTAACCAAGCACCCCACCGCTCCATTCGTTCTCTATGGAACTGCTGGAAAAAGCAGAGCTCCGCACTCAGCAGAGCCACAGAGAATGAATGGAGCGGCGGTTGTTCATGCGCATTGCCACTCCATTCTAACAGGGATAAAAATGCCAATCTTTGCAGATCCCGTGGGTCGGACCCCCACCAATTAATAAGTTATAACTAGTAATGAGCGAATATACTCGTTACTTGAGATTTCCCGAGCACGCTTGGGTGACTTCCGATTATTTTTTTTAGTGCTCGGAGATTTTGTTTTCCTCACCTCAGCTGAATGATTTACATCTCTTAGCCAGCTTGATTACATGTGGGGATTCCCTAGCAACTAGGACTATGCACTACCACATATCAATGGACTAGTGATTGACCGAGCCCCCACCGCTCCATTCATTTTCTATGGGGCTGTTGGAAAAAGCAGAGTGCAGCACTCAGCAGAACCATAGGGATTGAATGGAGCAGAGGTTGTGCATGCGCATTGCCACTCCATTCTAACAAGGATAACGGCAGCCTGTTGTGCCGATCGGTGCAGGTCCCAGTGGTCGGACCCATGCCAATAACTAACTTATGACCAGACAACTATTTTCCATTTTTAGAATGCAATTTTCTCAGGAGTCTTATAAGTCATCTTCAACTCCTCTAAAAGCAGCTATATGAGCTTAGCAAATTATCCCCTATCCATAAAATAGGTAAGACCCCCATTGATTCCAAGGAAGGGGCCATGCACTGTCATGTCTCAATGGACTAGTGATTGACCGAGCCCCCACCACTCCATTTATTGCGTATGTAACTGCTGAAGATAGCTGTGTGCTGTACTCCTATACACAAGCGGTGGAACGCATGCTTAACCATACTGGAGCTTGGTCTCAGAAATGGTGGGAGTTGCAGCCATTGGACCACCAGTCATCTTGCTGACTTGGCGAATCCTTTTAAAGTCTTTGAAAGTTGTTTACAACGAGTCCCTGAAATTTCCTCATCACAATATTTGGAGCCATTTAATTCTGTATCAATAAAAGTGTTGTCCTAATGGAACATTTTTTTTCCTTTTTTGTTAGTGCGAGAACACCAATGCCCGGAGATAATAAGGTGTGAAATTCCTACAATTAAACTATAATCTGCAGAGGAACCTAACAGTAAGTGTTAAATTTCCCTATAGTGCCTCCACAGGAGAAATTAAGTATTACATACTTCGACATGGAATCAATAAGCAGTCTGAGTAATGCACAGATGTGTTGGTCCTCCAAAGTGAGAAGTGCTGCTTTTTGCTATTTCACACTCTGTGGAACCCCCTCGATTACATAAGATTCATCTTTAAGCCAGGAAACCCCATTAAACAGTTCTCTACATTCACATTTAAAGGAGTTGTATAACTGCAAAAATATATATATTTTTAAAACTAACAGATTATTTTGACATAATAAAGTTAGTCATACTGGCCACCTATCAGCTCCAGGGCAGGCTGCTCCAGTAAACTGTGCTGGGACTGGAGGCAATGAGGTCTCTGTTTTCAGTCAGCTGACCACTGAGGTCGGTAATTGGGTTGATTGGTCAGGTGACTGGGACGTCATAGCGTGTGTTTCGGATGGTGTCCCATTTTCTTTACCACTTCAGCCTATAACAGTCCTCAGCAGTCAGGTGACCAACGGACGGGACATCATTGCTTGCTTACCTGGTGTAGAACACCTGAGCAGCCTCTTGTGTTATGGCCGGGGTCACACTTGTGAGTTCAATGTGAGAAACTCGCGCGAGTCTATCACATCAAGTCCCAGCACTGCCACCGGCACTCGGGACCAGAGTGTTCAGCTGCATGTATTTCTATGCAGTCACACGCTCCAGTTCCAAGCACCGGTGGCAGTGCCGGGTATTGATGTGAGAGACTTGCGCCAGTTTCTCGCATTGAACTCACAAGTGTGACCCTGACCTATTGGTGAGTATGCATTTTTTGGAAATAGGACAAACACTTTAAGAAAGTCTGAGTCAGGGGAATAAGTAAAGCTTAAGGCTACGTTCCCACAATGAGTTTTTGGTGAGTTTTTTACACTGCGTATTTTTGAAAAAATGCAAATCATCTATTTTACTTGACAGGTGCAAAAAAGGTGCAGAAAATCTGCAACACTTATAACTCACGAAAAACTCCTTAGAGGTTGATAAGCGAGGCCGACTCAGGAATTAATGTGCAGCGTCCCAGAGTCCTGGTTCGTTGCAGTAATGTTATTCTTCCACCAGGGGGAGTGATGTTACGTCTGAAGGCAATGAAGGAGATCTTCTGTCCAGGTATCACAACCACTACACACACTTCACACTCCAGTCCACCAGGAGGAGCCATACTTTTATCTATTATGGCACTCCTCACACTTGGGTAAAACTGGTGGGTTGGGGAGGAAGTCAGGGGAAAGGGACAGTCGCTGACTGGAGGGAGAAGGAGATAGTCAGTGGGTCCTGACCGAGTTTGGCAGAGGCTGGCTGGGTTGGGTTTCAGCCAGCTCCAGACTGTGGCCTACAGAAGGAAGGTACACGGAGCTGCGCCTGCCCCACGTGCGGCAGCATCCTAAGAAAGGACATGAAAGGAATTGTGTTGCAGTGAGTGAGCAACGAAGTCATAGCAACAGGAGTGAAACATCAGAGGGAGACCAGCTAGAAGCAAGCTGCCTCTTTCTGAAGCACAGGAACGACAGCCAGAACACCGAGGGAGTAAAGAGCTATATGCCGTTACTTCAGAGACTGGCAAAACAGTTAATTCCACGTTATCTGCCCGACCGTTTACCCAGGAGGCAGGGTGGCAACTTGTGGGGGCCGGAGCGTCACTAGGGTCCCTATAAAAAGCCTCAGGCCACCCATCATACGGGTTTGTCCTATCCGTCAGGGGGACAGAGAGTAGAGACCTAACATCTACAATAGTTGTGAGGACCCTTCCGAGTTGCTCAGCAGGGAGGTACTACAATGCCCAGACGCTAGAGGAAGGCTATTGAATTCCACCTGGATAAGGGGACTCTGGATTTGCCTTAAGACCGGCCGGACTCTGCCTGCCCTGTGGTCCCTACCCTGTACTGTTGATGCTGAAGCCTTCAGTAAAGGTAAAGAGACTGCAACCTCGGGTCCTCGTTATTCACTGTGCCTTACATCATCCACCATCCACTATCCATACTCTGGGAAGCCCTGGGGACATACTTCACCTGTGGGAAGGTATACCATCTAGCTGCCATAACATCACCCCAGCGGACCCCTAAGCAGCGTCGGTCACCCTGACCGAATACCACAGGTGGCGTCACGAACATTATCCCTTTAAAAACCTATCCCCATCTTATCAACAGACCTCCCGAGGGCCACGGACCGGGTCAGCCACCGTGACATCCCCACCGAGAACCGAAGGGGCCCGGCTCCGAGTACCCCACTGCCCCTGGGGGCGCTCCAAATGCATTGTTCATTTTTCTGGCTCTTTCAATTGTCTGCCACTATTTGGCAGGGGCCCAATCTCATTTTACTATGGGGCCTTTTGAATTCTAGCTACACCCCTTGACTTAGTCTTAGGATAGAGGCATACAACCATTTTTCCAGAGTTTGATCAGAATGGCACTAGCTTTTATCGGAGGTGGAGAGGAAAAAAAAATAGTTTATTCACTTTCTCCATGAAATTCAGACTGCACTTCGATTTCATCCGAGTGTGATCTGACTTTATTCACAAACCCATAGACTTGCATTGCTGATTTTGTGAAATTCAGATCAAGATCAGACATGTCTCTGATTTTTTCTGTGGACCACTTGGTCAGAGGAAAAAATAAGACATGTGCAGGGCTCTAAGAAGAAGGACCGGACCGGGGATGCCTCTCTTGTGCCGGATCTGGAACTGTTGGGGCTGTCTCCTCTGTTGTCTGGGGAAAGCTTAGAAACCCGGACCGACCTTTGCATGACAGAGCAGGGGGTGTGGCTACAAGAAACAAGCCTGAGCACGCGCGTAAGCAGACAGACTTGGCGGGAAGAAGCAGAGCGCGGTAGGGACAAGTGAGTGCTCCGACTTCTGAGTACCAGAATAGCGCAGGCCCGCGCTCATGCTTCCCTGCAGTAACTCACAAAGACTGACCAGTGTCTTGCCGTGTGCCCACTGGCTCCTGCGACACTAGGTGCCAGACGCTCCAGGCCCGTGAGTAACGCGCAAGCACCGCTCAGGAAGGACCGGGTAACTGACCGTCAACTGTGTTCTGATTCCCCGATGTACATCTGTTGAGTCATGTTAGGCTCCGTTAGTGTTGTGGACTGTACTGCGCCCCGCACAGCAAACCCTGGACCAAGGAACTCGTTAAAAACGCCAAGGACAAGCCTCTGCCATTGGGATTCGGCTCAAGGACCCCCACAGGAAGACACCCGGCGCTGACCGTGCTTGTGCCACCGTACCCACTGTGGACTCTTCAGTCAGGAAGCTGTCCGACTGAAAAGTTAACCCTTGTGAACTGTTATTATCTCTATTACATACTTTGCCCACATCCCGACCAACTGTTAACCCCCCCCCCCCAGTTTTATCCTATCTCCTCCCTGCGTGGAGTATTATTTATTATTATTATTATTTATTATTATAGCGCCATTTATTCCATGGCGCTTTACATGTGAGGAGGGGTATACATAATAAAACAAGTACAATAATCTTGAACAATCATCTTTTGAGCCTGTCCATACTATTAGCAGATCATCAATGTAGCAGAAATATGCAAGTTTCGCCATAAATAAGTTAGCATACTGTGGGGACATTTTGCTTCTCATGGCACTGCCCATACACTGTTGGTATTATTATTATTATTATTTATTATTATTATAGCGCCATTTATTCCATGGCGCTTTACATGTGGGGAGGGGTATACATAATAAAACAAGTACAATAATCTTGAACAATACAAGTCACAACTGGTACAGGAGGAGAGAGGACCCTGCCCGCGAGGGCTCACAATCTACAAGGGATGGGTGAGGATACAGTAGGTAGGGTAGAGCTGGCCGTGCAGCGGTTTGGTCAATCGGTGGTTACTGCAGGTTGTAGGCTTGTCGGAAGAGGTGGGTCTTCAGGAGTATCCCCCTGTTCAAGTAAAACTTTGTTAACTCTTGCTCTGTCTCCTGTCCGTTACTGCATCCCGCAACCTGCTCACAGAGCCCCATAGAATTTCATAGGTATGAGTACTATCTGTACTATCTGTGATAATCATGGATAGCATTCGTACGAGAAAATTGGCTGTGTACATGAACCCTTATTCTCTTTCTTGCCCCTCAAAAAAATGTTAACTTTTAGCCCTTTCCAAAAGGTGAAGTACTGGACTGTGTGTCAGCTGTGTTATACAGCCAGCGTTTGCTTTATATCACCATCCTTTCTCAATTAAAAAATAAAGTTAAAAAATAAATATATATATTTTGCATTGCCAAATTTTTTAGAAGTCCAATCTAGGAAAATATAAAATTAGTTTCCCCACCGGGAATTTCACACTCAGTGATCAACCTCAGATCAGTCTGTCCTTTTAACAAAAAGTTTTTTTAAAAATGTAATCTAGTAATGAAAAAAAAAATGCTGTTTTTTCCTTACTTCATTTTCCCAAAAATGCAGTAAAAAGCGATCAAACCGTCATAAGTATCCCAAAATAATGTGACTAGAAGCAACAGTTCTATCGATGGAAAAGTAAAAAATCTTCTGGTTTCAGAAAATAGCGACGCAAACCAATTTTTTATTGCAAAGTTCCAATTTAAGTGAATAGTGACGTTCAAAACAACAACTGGTATCTAAAAAAAAAACCAAGGCTATTGAGATGGAGAAAAGAAATTGTGACTTTTGGAAGAAGGTGAGGAAAAAAATGGTAGCGGCGACAGCGAGAAAAGGATAAATGGGTATTCCCATGTAATCTATTTATGGCAGAGGTGGGAATAAATACTCTCTCTTCCCATAGAAAACGCCAGTCTAGATGAATTGGGGCCAGTGTGTTGACTTGCAGTCCTATGTAACAATATCCCACTGAGATCACTGTGTTAGATGAAAATCTCAGCTCTGCCCCATCAAAAAAATAATTCAAGCCGTGCCAAACACTCAGGTCAAAGAATAAAAGTGGGCTTATTATTGGAAACATAAGCGTTGCCTGGGCCGAAACTTTGGATTTTCTGAGTCGAGGTGGCTCAGGTGAAATGAGATCAGCATTCATAACTTTACTGAGGTTTCCAGAATGATGCAAACTTGGCACCGGACGCCTATGTACAAACAGGCAATGTTTCCCTCGAAATCTTTCCCCCATAAATTATTCTGCCTGTCCATATGTCATCATTAGTGATTTCTGGGTGACTTCAGGGTGGTATCATGTATAGGCATTTTCACACCTTCGCGTAATTACCCACAATCCTTTCATTAGCGGTTCTGCCTGCTTTAAACGTGTCACTGGAAAAGTAATGAGCAAACATGACAACATTTAGCACTTCCAAACCTCCCAGTTCTAAAGTAAACAGCTAATAAATACTTACTTACTGGGAACGGGAGAACGCATCGAAGGCCGGAGCGCAAGATTGGGAGGGGAGCACCGATCACTAGATGGTAAGGAGGTGACCACACATGTAGCACATGGATGAATACACAATGGCTCATGTGTTACTCAAAGTCTATGTTCACACAGATTTTGTTTTGTTTTTTTTGAGAAGATCCTCTCTAAAATCTTCCTCTGGCGTCAAAAAGAAATGTGAGAACTGCAGCTTTGCCACCTCTGATTGGCTACAGGGCTCATGTAACTTAATAATGTCACAGGTGCCTTGGGAGACCCAGCGGCAACAGGAGGTAAGCATAGAGTATTTTTATTTTACATAGTGGAATAAAGTTTTTAAGCGATTGTCCAGGTTATTCACAAAATCATAAGCTATCCCTTACCCCCAGCAATCCATATCAATCCTCGAGAAAGGGGCTCTGCAGTCCCGTCTTACATGGAGCGGAAGTGCACATGTACAACCTCCAATTCACTTATTATCTATGGGACTGCTGGAGAAAGCGGAGGACAGAGCCCCGTTGAGTGCAAGACGAGCATGCGCACCTCCGGGCTGGGTACCTGAGGCTCGTTTTCAAGATTTCAGAGCCAAGTTCTCTTGATGAAGGTCTCCATAGTTAGACTCCAATGATCTCCAATTTACCCTCTCTTCAGTAGATAACTTGTTATTTTGGGAATAACCTTTTGTCACGATTCACACCGTGACCGTCACCCCTACGTCACGGATCGGGGTGACTTTAGGCCAACAGACGGCTATCACATGTGCAGGGGGGCTTATCTTAGTTATCCCTCCACTGCTAACAATGTGATGAAACAACACACACAAGGCTATTGACCTCTTAGTTTACAGCAGGGGCTTATTTTAGGTATCCCACTGCTCTTCACTATACCACGAACTGCAGGGATTTATGTATATCCCGCTTACAGTTCCACTTAACACTTGCAGCTCTCTGGCGCCTCCCTTACTCTCAGGTCAGATTAGGTACTGCACCCTGGGTAATTAGTCGCCAGACAGGCTGCCTGCTATGTACTGGCTATTGGGCATGCTGCAGCGATGCGATAAACTACTCCCACTCAGGCAGGAACAATAATTATTAACGCCGCAGTCGCTACATCACCCAAAAGCCTGCACGGTATTGCTGCCACCAGCTCCGATTAAACGGGTCCGAAGCTAACCCAACACAGTAGCGTAATTCCCTTCAGGAGACTTAGGGTACGTTTTAGAGCATGGAGAAAGAACTAGTATTAAATTATATACCCCACAAAATTTAGGCAGTGCTTTATCAAAATATTTTACAAAGATGTTACAAATGAGACAGTTGCAAATATGTACAAGGTAATTATAACATAAAGGGGATTAAAGGAGAAAAGATAACACTCACATGTTCTCAGTTCATTGCTGGCAACCAGGCTAGTGGAGCTCCCATACGTCCCAGTGCATTGGACGTGCTCCGGGCTCTACAGGAAAAAGACAAGAAGTGCCTGCTGGGAGCCTGCCAGAAACTTAAAACCTGCAGCTAGTGACATCACAGAAAGGCTGGCTTATCCAGACCCTCCTCTCTCTACATTCTGAGTACTTCAACTTTAAATTTGTCTACTTTCTATAACTTCGCTACAAAACATGTCATAGTCATAACAAGCCCAGCATTCATCTCGGATTAACGTGGGCATTCTAATGAGATCAAATATGTCCTGTATGTGATACATATTTACAGAGAAATCCCTACTTCTTTACCAGATGGAGTTAGAAGCCCGTGTTTAGAGTGATGGATAGATCCACCGAGGGAGATTAAGAATATATATTTTCGTGTTCTTAACTTAAATGGTTTGCCTAATATCTTACAAAAGCAGAACAAAGGACTTTCATGGATTCTGGAAATTTCTAATCCAGTTATAGCTGGAAAAGAGTTTGAGCCTTCCAAAGCGATCGTAAATTCCTTTGCTCTCCGAGCTAGGGGCAATAAAATTTCCCCCACACCCACTGACAAGGAGAGCTGAACTCTGAAGTAAAGGAAGGGGGGGGGGGTTTGAGCCCAACCTGGGCTAACAGGAGACTAAACTTATATGATATTTCATACAACATCGTGACACCTTTTAAAACAGCTGATCTAATTTTTGCCCCAAGTGAATAAAGTAGTGGTTTCACTGAGGTTGGGGGTATTCCCAGGCAGTCAGGGGGTCTCTATAGCACTGAAGTTGCACGTAAACAACTCAAAGCTACCAATACTAAGGCCGGATTCAGATAGACCACAATGCTCGGACTGACCTCAGATCTCCCAAAATTAGCTTGCAGTGTCATAGGCATATATAAGGCTCTAAATTTGGGTCGGGAAACCAAGGTCAGTCCGTGCATTGCAGCCTGTGTATAGACCATGAAATACGCCCATCTGAAACAGGCATAAAGTTGTTATTTACACTAGGATTTCCGAGATCTACCGACCCAATCACCAGACACAGAAAACATACATGATCCTACTTTGGATCAGTGACCAGTAATTAAAGGTCAGCCTAACTGGTAAGCCAATATGGCTTCCTATATGTAAGAATCCGGCATTCGACACTCTCAGCATACAAGGAGCATTCATAATAAAATAGAGATAAAATCATGGCTTTCTCCTAATTAGGGAAAGTCAAGACTACTGCTCCCGCTAATCTAATATGGAAAATGTTACCATGACCGGGTCTCACTGGTTTGGTCTTTAAACATCCTCTCTGTGAGTGGAAACTTTAGAAATTCATCAAATTATCATTTTAGGTAAATCTCTCTGATAATTTGTTTATGGCTCAGAGTTATAGCAACGACTCACATTATTAGTAATCAGGCAGTAAAGAAGCAAGCAGCTTTTCGGAAACAAGTCAAAGTTTTGTGACGAAGTTGATATGATGAAATAAAGAGGTTGTCCACTACTTGGACAACCCCTTCTTACATGCTGTAGTCCCCCAAGTAAAATAGATCGTTCTGTGCTTACAGATTGTCTTTGTTCTGAGAACAATATTTTTTTAAGCCAGCTGAAAGATCAGATCACCCAACGAACAAGTGTTTTGCAGCCTTTACACCGCATGACTTTTGGGAAATGAGAGATCTAGTAGGGATGGACATACCATTGGTGCAACCTGTGCAGCCGCAAAGGGGCTCGAGAGATTAGGGATCCCAGTTCCACCTCTAAAACAGTAAGCAATTTCTATCACAGACACATTGTGGACTGCAAAAGGGTTAAAAGAATTAAAAGGGTTATTGCCCTCAAAGCGTAATAAAATCTCAGCCTTCAAGAGGTTATTTAGTTCAGTTTTTCTTATACAGGAAGGGTTGCTGTCCTCAATCTTCTTCTTAGACAGGTTTTTCTGTGAAGGACCTGTCAGGGTTGCAAACCATCCAGAAATTCTAGGACACTCCATAAAAATATTGCATTTTTTTGCCATCGCTGTAAAAAAAAATTAAGGTCTCGAGCTGAAGAAACTCAAAGATTCTTTTGACTAATTCTCATCATTTTACAGTTTACAGTAAATGATGTCTTCATATCAGAATTATGGGCCAAAAAGATAGAAGAGGACATTTTGTGCCTTTCCTCTTTTCGAGAATACCCATGGCCAATCTCCAAAATTTGCTCAGGAGTGAGGAGGCAGTTAAAAATTTCTTAAAAATTTCATCTTTGGTACTGTACAGTGTAAGATTGTGCCAAAATCCGCTGGACAGCAATCACCTGAAGCATGTATCCCTGCCATGAAGGATTACCTATAACATCCACCCGAGCCGAGATATGACACAAATTTAATGAAAAGGTGGCCCATAGACAAAACAAGTTAAGCAGAAGTTCAGGAAATAACCTGCAGCAAAACACAAATGACAAATGTTTTGACTTACCGGAGAAGATGCGTGGAGTCTCGTAATTGGGAAAGCATGTTGTGGGTCAGAGGAAGTTTTTGTAGAAATCCAGGTCGATCAGAACATTATGCTTCAAAATGGAAAATGACGTGGAGCATTCGTGGGCAATGCAAACTCTGGGATTCTATCATGAATATTGAGCCGCTGTTTCTAATAAAGATGTGAAAAAGTACAAATAATCTTTCATATGTTCTATTAAAGAGGCTGTCTCATTACATGCAACCCTTTTAATCTAAGAGTCTGGCTCGCAAAACCCTGTCGCAAACTGCTGGTTTGGACAGAGAATGATGGCGATTCATTCAGACAATTAGTCATTTATGTAATTTGTTATGGCTCAACTGGTGAGGTGGATCATCCAAGTCTTTGGTCCAGGTAGGCACATGGGCAACGCACATCGGTGCAGCAGGTAACGCATGCGGGATGCAAGGACTGGAAACACTGGGGAACACCAGCAGGCTGGACACTGGAAAGCAGGTATGGATGTGGAGCAGATACTGGAAGAACTGGAGGCCACAGGCAGGCTTAACACAGATGAAAGTAGGAAGTTTAATACAAAGACACAGGTTTGTGTCTTGGTATGCCGTATATAGGCCTAGGCGGACGATAACATAGGAGGACACCGGCCCACTTGAAAAACCCAACAGGGAGCACAACAAAATTGAGCAGTCTCAGGCAAGGGGGGCAGAGCCCGGGTACTCAGGACAGGTGTGTAACAAAATTCTTGGATTGCTCAAGTCTCCTAGAATTGTAAGAGCTCTTTAGTGTGATGCATCTCTAAATGGAGACACCCTCCATGAAGTCCGTATGACCTCATGGCACACATTGACAGGGGATGAACCCTTCAATTAAAACTTATTTTAGGGTTGAAATCAGCCAATAAAATGGGTTTCCAACAACTAAGAATACCTCTAAATATTATAATAATCTTAAACATCTCTCCTTTTGAAATTTGGCTCCAGTCCCATTATATCAACTACAAGTGTCCCCTACTGATTCCTGCGGTTATCCTCCAAACAGTAATAAGAAAATTCCTTGGCAATCACATGGACATCATTCATTGAGAACCGGAATCGATTTGATTGAAATTAGATTTGTTTTGAATGTTTAGGCATTAGCCAGGAATTCACTTAAAGTGCCATTAACGTAAAGTAGCTACTTGAAAAAAAGTCTTGATAAAGACGCTAACACAACGTTAAAACTTGTTGTGAATAAAAACCCTTTTTATCATCATTGTTGAAGAATCGATTTACATCCAGCAGCACAACCCACGTAACATGCTTCACGCAATTGGATCTAATAAGGAATGACTATCATAGTGTGTATAAAAACCAAGGCAGGGAATGCAGCAGCTTTTTTGGGGGGTGAATCTGGACAATAAAAGAAAGTCACAGGTCACAGCTTAGCCATAGAGATTGAGAGAAAAAGACCTAAAAGAAAATGTAAAGATAGTGTGTGACAGCACAGCATTGAAGATTAGTATGTGAGGGAAATAAATAACAAGATATAATTGAAAGGGAGTTAGAGGTAGGAGAGTCACTGTGTCTGTGAGGCAGGAGATTCACTGAGTCTGTAAGGCAGGAGAGTCACTGTGTCTGGGAGGCAAGAGAATCACTGTGTCTGGGAGGCAGGAGAGTCACTGTGTCTGTGAGGCAGGAGAGTCACTGTGTCTCTGAGGCAAGAGAGTCACTGTGTCTCTGAGGCAGGAGAGTCACTGTGTCTGGGAGGTAGGAGAGTTACTGGGTTTGTGAGCTATGAGAGTCACCGTGTCTGTGAGCTATGAGAGTCGCCTTGTTTGTGAGGCAGGTGAGTCACTGTGTCTGTGAGCTATGAGAGTCACTGTATCTGTGAGTTAGAAGAGTTACTGTATCTATGAGTTAGGAGAGTCACTGTTACTGTGAAGTAGGAGAGTCACTGTGTCTGTGAGCTATGAGAGTCACCGTGTCTGTGAGGCAGGAGAGTCACTGTGTCTGTGAAGTTGGAAAGTCACTGTGTCTGTGAGTCAAGAGAATCACCTTGTCTGTGAGGCAGGAGAGTCACTGTGTCTGTGAGCTATGAGAATCACTGTGTCTGTGAGTCAAGAGAGTCACTGAGTCTGTGAGGCAGGAGAGTCACTGTGTCTGTGAGGCAGGAGAGTCACTGCGTCTGTGAGGCAGGAGAGTCCCTGCATCTGTGAGGCAGGAGAGTCACTGCTTCTCTGAGGCAAGAGAGGCATTGTGTCTGTGAGACAGGAGAGTCACTGCATCTGTGAGGCAGGAGAGTCACTGCTTCTCTGAGGCAGGAGAGGCATTGTGTCTGTGAGACAGGAGAGTCCCTGCATCTGTGAGGCAGGAGAGTCACTGCTTCTCTGAGGCAGGAGAGGCATTGTGTCTGTGAGGCAGGAGAGTCCCTGCATCTGTGAGGCAGGAGAGTCACTGCTTCTCTGAGGCAGGAGAGGCATTGTGTCTGTGAGACAGGAGAGTCACTGTGTCTGTGAAGTAGGATAGTCACTGTGTCTGTGAGGCAGGAGAGTCACCGTGTCGGTGAGGCAGGAGCGGCACTGTGTTAGGCAGGAGAGGCACTGTGTGAGGCTGCAGGGTCGCTGTGTCTTTGAGGCAGGATCAGCAAGCTGTTGCTTGGTTGAACAGTCTGGGTATACTGCTTGCTGAAATTCTCTCACACATACACATCTTTTCTTGCCAACCAAGTTCTTTGGAGTACTTTTGGTTTGAATTCATTTTCTTCAAATCGAAAGTCCTGGAAAAATTTAGCAAAGTTAACTAAATTTAATTTTTAAAAATTTGCCTATCACTTCTTACAAGCTTTATGATTTATTATAGTTTTCCGCTTGATCCTCAAAATATATTAGTCTTCAGTGATTTTTTTGGTTGGAATATGCCAAAAAATTAAATAATTTCCACCTATTTGCTCCTGTCTAGCTGCCAGGAGCCATTGACATGGACGCTGAAATCCTGAGAATCAATCTGCTCAACTCTAATTCTAAATGTTTGGCGTTTTTTAACTGGAAAACACCTTTAACTAGAATGGGTGTAAATTATTACCATACTTATCAGTGATTGGCTGCGGTAGTCACATGACAATGCAGACAAAGCAAACGAAGGTGTCAAGCAATTTGGCTATAAAACTTCACCAATGTATTAGTAGAGCTTAAAAGTGTCACACAGGTGCTTGGGAAAATATTGCATCAAGGCAAAAACCAACGCGTTTTGGACCATGTGGTCCACTAAGAACAGATCTATTGTTATGACTGCACAAGTAAACAGGTAGCATACAAACCGGGGGACAAATACCTGAACCTGACAGATCCATGTTTAAACTGGTAAGAGCCCTACTCTGACCCTGGTCTGACACTACCTGACTGAGGAAGTTGGCACCCTAATATAATGTAAAGATACAGCCACTAGACAGCAGCTTATTATGAATGTTCCTTAAAGCCTGTGTAGCAACTCACTTGGGAAAATAGGTAATACACTAAAAAAGACAAACTGACCCTGCCAGTTCCTGTAGAGACTAGATATCCTGACTCTGCAGTTCTTAGTGGTAACTGCAGGTGCAGAAATAGACCTAACCATAGACTAGGAGATGGCAACTCTGGCCTAAACTGTCAAAAAGCCAACAAGTTGCTTCACATTCCTACAAAAGAACCGTAGAGCAGAGTGTGAATTACCTACAAGAAGAGAAGTTTGCCCAACAAAGGAAAGATGCCAGAGTGAGTAAAGTAAATAACACAATACCAAGCAAAGAATAAAGAAAGTACTGTTAACATATATATGGCCTACTTCCTAATGACAAGCAGAAGATAGATGCAGCGTATAGCAAAGAAATAGCAAAGCAAAAACCCTTAGCTGGAATCTCACAGACTGGCTCCAAACGTCTATCGATTCTCAGAACACCCAAATGAATCTATCACCATGAGGAAATGCCAGCAGTGGCAAAGAATATAAAGCTGCACCCAAAAGGTGATAGGCACACAAATGAAAACACCTGTGTTAAGCTATGCAGACTGCAACCAGAAGAACGAACCCCACCCAGAGAAAAGGTGTGTCTGCTGTTGCTCAGCAGAAAGAGAAACCAACTACAGACCACAAACTTAAGTAATCAAATCAAGGAGGATGACATCTATATCTGAAATAGGCTGGATTTTGTTTTGATGCAATATTTTTACTGTAATGTACCAGGAACCTTTTAAGCTGTACAAATAAATTTGTGAAGTTTTATATCCAAACGACTGGATTCCTTCATTTGCTTTATTTGCATCTCAAGCCGAGTAGGGGCTTTTACTTTCCGTACCGAGGATCTTCACAGTCAATCTACAGGAGCTTGTGTACTTTTTAGTTTGTACATGTCAATCCAACCAGAACAGGATGCTGTGTCCAGATAGACATGTGGCTGTTGCAGCTAATCACTGGCCGTAGTGGTGATCCATCTGAAGTATGAAACATATGAAGCTTGGAGACCACCAGGAGCTTGACCAGCATTGTAAGAGGACCACCAGGAAATATATATTTTTTATATAATTATTTTTAAGCATTATGTGCATTATTTTTTTTAAATCAGTGGTTGACAATTCCTTTAATAAATCTAGCCTAAACTACATCTCCTTTAAAGAACTTACCCATTGCTCTCAAAAACTTGGTAAATTTGATGACCAATGAGAGAAGATGAAACATTAGATTCCAAAATACTGCATGTTGTTGAACTTATTCCAACCAATGGAACACAGTTTTATTGGTTGGAAATGATTTGCTTACCTGCATGTATGGGTGCTACAAGTATCACTGACTCCACAGGCAGCTACATGGAAAAGTTGCCCTCCTGAAGAAAATGTGGATCGTGAGATAGATGGGATCTGGTTATGTAACGAGGGTGGGACAAACACCTTTCCTCGTGCCAAGACCAACTATTTCTATTCGTTTCCTGTTGGGTCACATTTCGTCCATTTAGAAACAGTTTCTGGTGTTTGATTAAATATAATTCCATCATTATATGGAACTACCCTTGGTAACCAGGAGTTTGGGGTGTTTTTCAACCACAGATGGCAATAAATGAACATGTGGTATTTCATCTGTGACATGTATAAATCTAATGCTCTTATTTTGACTTTTATATTAAGCTACTCTGCAAAAAGTTCCCCTTACTGTCCAATTTTTTTCCTTTGAATGGCTGCATTGTGCTGCTGACATCCAGCCTCTTCCAATTAGTTTTCAACACTGCCGAGTACATTTCTTTAACTAGTAATCCCAATGTAAATTATATGTGAACAGAGTGTACGCTTCACCTTTAATAGTTTAAACAGAGGCGCTTTACTGAAACCCGTAAACGTTTTTTTTTCCACAAGCGCCCGTCTCCACAGATACGATTCCTCGTCATTAATACTGGATGCACAACGCTGTCACTGGATCATTAACCCCTTTTTTCCCCTCGACTTTTCTAACTTTTGGTCACAGTTTATTCAATTGATGCTTGACTTGAAGTCAGGAATATCTTGGGGGGGGAGTGAACATTTTTTACAAAAATCAATAGCTGAAAGCACAGTGCTGTATGAGAAAACCAGACTCAGTTCGCCACAAGGTGACTATGACGTCTGTTGTTGGGTATTCCAATGACCGACATTAAGCTTTGCAGAACTTTGACAACAATGGGGTTTCTGAATCAATTCATTGTGTTAAGAATTTTCAGACTAAATTCAAATATTTGTTATTTCTTCAGTTATTTCGACTGTGGTATGATGTACCCCAATATCTTACAGGGGTTGTCCACTACTAACATAGTAACATAGTAAGGCCGAAAAAAGACATTTGTCCATCCAGTTCAGCCCATATTCCATCATAATAAATCCCCAGATCTACGTCCTTCTACAGAACCTAATAATTGTATGATACAATATTGTTCTGCTCCAGGAACAATATTGGACAACCCCTTCTTAAACTAAATGTTCGGCCCCGGTAAAATAATAAAGACTATACTCACCTCCCATGTCGGCGTCGTTCCCGTGGTGTCAGCACTCGCTCTCCCCGAGGTTGTGTTGTGACACGTGATGCCCGAGCCCAATCAGCGCTGGCGTCACTGTCTCCACCTTCAGACAAACTGATCACGAAAATGACTTCAGGGCTGCATGTTCAGTATGTCCTTAGGCGGAGACAGAAACATCAGTCCTGATTGGGCGCCGGACATCACGTCATGCCACCACATCACAGCCCCGAGACTGTGAGTGCCGACACTGCGGGAATGGTGCCTACACGGGAGGTGAGTATAGGTTTCATTAATTTATGGGGGTATAACATTTATTTTAAGAAGGGGTTTTCCTAGTAGTGGACAACCCCTTTAACACAATATTCATTGCCAGTCTGCTGCTGCCAACATACAGAAGTTACCGCATTTTTCGGCCTATAAGACGCACTGGACCATAAGACGCACCCCAAATTTTCAGAAATAGGGAAAAAAATGTGTCAAATGGAGGTCCGTCTTACAGTCCGAATTCAACTTACCAGGGAGGGGTTTCGGCACAGGTGGAGGAGTGGTCACAGGGGTTTTTCGGTGGTCCAGGCTGGTGAGGTGGCCTCCGGGAAATCCCATCCCAGGCTGGTGCAGTGGTGCTGCTCTGTGGTGCTGTCCTGTGGTGTGGCGGGGAGGTGGCGCTCTGTGGGGCTGTGGTAGCTTGTGGGGCTGTGGTGGCCTGTGGGGCTGCGGGGGCCTGTGGGGCTGCAGTGGCCTGTGGTTCGGGTGTGGCCTGTGGGACGAGGCAGCGGTGGTCCATGGGGCAGCGGGGCTCTGCCAACATTTCGGGAAAATGGCCGCCGGGGGCGGCGCATGCTCAGATTCAGATCTCGGCAATGAGATCTCGCCTCCCAAATCACACCCTTTGACGACCTCAGTAAAAGTTTGTTGTCACTGAGGGGATACCTTGTCCCATTATCTCTTCCGGCAGCATAGACAACGAGTTGCATTGTACCATTTTGATTAAGGCTAGGTTCACATTGCGTTAATGGGTTAACGCTAACGGACTGCGTTGCACGGCGAAATTGTCGCAATTAACGTCGTGCAACGGGTCCGTTAGCGCACCCATTGACAGCAATGTGAATTTTCTCTGTAGCACATCGCTAGCGCATGCCATTTTCGGCACGCGCTGGCGATGTGCCGTTCTTTTGTGACGGACCTCGGACGCTGCTTGCAGCATCCGAGGTGCGTCCGAGGTCCGTTCCTCGCTAGCGCAGATCGGGGATCTGCGCTAGCAGGAACGGCGAATGTGGACCCTACAGATACATTGGATTAGCGCAATCCGCTAGCGCCATGCGCTTAACGGATTGCCCTATCGCAATGTGAACCTAGCCTTAACATGACCCATCATTGACTGGGATAGCACGGAAAGCACGGCATGAAGTAGTAGCCTAGCCCTAGTCCAATACACTGACATGGCTTACTGTTTGTAAATACATCCCAATAGTCACAAAACCAAACAGCAGACATCTTTCAGGGCTTTCTTTTTTATATTTTTTTATTAGGCACATCTGCAAATATATATCATGCACCACCAACAATGGACAATTCCTGTTCACTTCCACCATCTGTGCACCTGTACATCATCAGAGCACACTGTCAACTTTAACCCTTGTAAGTACAACTTTACAAACGTTTCCTAACTTTTTAAACTTTTTTGTTAATAGCATTCTTTTTTTTATCACATGACCCGGAGAACTGATCCAGCTTTGTTCCAGGTACTCGCCATCGACTATAGTCTCCCAGTAGTCGTATATAACAAAAATTCTTTTTATATTTTATTATATCTATTGAATTTTTTTAAAAAAAAGAGGGGTAACAATAAGGAACTATTTCCCCTGATGAAGTGACAGGAGCGCACTGCATTGCCTCAGCACCGCCAGAGACCAACATGAAAGATGTTAAATGCTTCAAGCTGTATAAGCAGCGAGCCGGGCCGAGGCGTTCATTATAAACAGTGAAAGCTCAGGGATATTTACAGTTTTTAGAAATCATTACACTTAATACTGGAATTTTCTTTTTCTTTTTCCTTCTATTCTATTAATGGCATCGGATACTTTTAAGGTTTTTTTTTTCTTGTATGTTTTTCTTTATCACCTTTCCAGGGGAAAAAAAAAAATAAGTAGCTGCTCGGTTTATGTAGTAAAATTATTTCCCTGATGTGTCATTAGGAAGGTTTTTGATCCAACAAAAACCTGTTTCCTTCCTCCCGTGTTACACATGTCTTTCCTTTTGCTTGGCTCACCTTCCTACCCCTATTAATGCAGCTTTGAAGTTTCCACCTTTCCCCTTCGACTTAAAAGCAGCCGGCGCCCCTTCTAGAAGTGAAGACGAGTTGAGCGAGACTTTCAGTTCAGATTAAATTTTGTGCTTATGCCCAGTCAAAATACAGGGGCCCGGGGAAAGGGGGGGCATTAAAAAATGTCATATTTTATTCCATCTGATTTGTGAATTCTGGATTATTTGGACTCATCTACTGTAAAGCAATCATGGCTTTTAATGGAAACTTGAAGGCTCCAAAAGTATGTGACACGAGGCATATTTTGAAGGACCGAACCCCTTTGGTTTTTAAGAAGGTTGAAAATAGCTGTTCTGCTAAGTCGGACTGGTTGTGTTCTAAATGCCAGTCGATTTCCATCTGTATTTTCTGTGTCTGTGAAGAGTGCAATTTAAGGGTTGGCTTCCCTCCATTCTGGGGTCAGTTGCAGAGGGCTCGTCGAGAGGGTAGGAGTTAATGTTAGGCTCACAAGGTGAGGTGGGTCCTCTAAGCTCTAGGTCTGGGAGGACACATGGACCCTGGCGTTGTAGCGGCAAGGAGGAAGACACGTGGAGAATCTCAGGAGCAGCAGGACAGAGAAAAAGTGGAACCCAACAGGGATCAACGCAAGTTGAAACCTCAGCAAGACAAGTAATGGAGAAAACCAAATACAGAACTAGAGTCTCAATCCCAAGACAAAGGTGTGTCTAAAGGGGCCTTAAATAGGTCTACGAAGATTATGTCATTGATTAACTCTAGGCAACCTGCAAAATGCAGCATGGAGCACAACAGAGGGCAGAAGACCCAGAAGAAGGAAACAGAGCCCAGGATATCCGGGACACGTGTGTAACAGCTAAACTGCTCGTTAGTGCCCACGACTTGTAAATGGAAAAAGGGCACATCTGAAGTGGCGTGTCGCCCCAAGTTGCAGAGGGGAAATTGCTTCTGCAACTATTCCGGGCAGAAGTCATGATGGCCAAAAGATAAAGGATGACTACTAAGTGAGAGAGGAGCTTAGAGAAATTGTTGTCTGAAGTAAAGAGAGATGATTTGAAGGGAATCTGTCAGGTCCAATAACACTATTAACCTGCAGATATAGGGTTAATCTGTATGTTAATAGTGTTGTGGAGGTGACCGGTGGCAGTGCTGATAGTACGGACCACGAGATAAAATGACTTTTACTTCTCTAAGGACTCACCGGCTTCCAGTCATGCAAGTGTGTAAAAAAAAAATTAAATGAACAGTTACCCCTCCATTCAGCTCTATGTCTACTTTATTAAGGGCTATAATGCCCGGAAAAGAGAAGACAAAAGCAAATTCCCAACCATCAGGAGTGGTAATACAATGACGTCAAACTCCTCTGTGCAGGGGTTTACACAGAAATGATGGGGCCACAAAGCAAAACTTAGAAGGGACTGGCACAAACATTTGCGAGGTTCTAGATTTTGCGAACAGTAATCACATTTGCACTTATGCTACTTACGTTTGTCCTTCTCAGCATCTTTTTGGGGCACATTCCGCATTGCACAGCAGCTATTTTGCAGGATTGTATCTCCACCAATCTAACCATGATCATACATTTTTAGAATGGACTGGGAAGATGCCACTTTGTAAAAAAAAATTGCAAAAGATAAAATCCATTTGTGACCATTCTACCACCTAAGATACAACATAACTGACTTTCTTTGTATTCAGTATTCAGCCCGGTATTATGAAGTCATTAGCAAACAAACTGGTACTGTTGCACAATCATAGTCTAACAGCACCCTAGTGTGATACCACATATCTGTTCTTAGCACCATAAACCGTGAGCCTGTCCCTCCTCCTCCCTGAAATTTGTTGATTTCCCCCCAGGACTCTCTTTACCTCTCATGATTTGCATGACATAACCCCCACTCTTCACTCACTTTCTGGAGCGGGGCACCACCAAGTACAATGGAAGACTTCTTGAAATGCTTTGTAGGACTTTCCCCATGGGCTGGCTGACTAATCTGACTTGCTAAGTCCTCCTCCTTGACGGTCTGTGCATCAGCTATGATAGATAAAGGGAGATGGCTCAGCTATTAAAATTCTTAGGCTCATTGTCCAAGCCCAAAGTCCAAGTGAGCACACGGGCCATAGGCATCAGTGCAGTCGGCAGGTGAGGGATGCGGGAAACAGGTAGCAGGAGTACTAAATGGAGACCAGAAACAGATTCCAGAGGTGCTAGAGACCGCATACGCACAGGAGACCAGAAACAAATAGCAGAGGTTATGGAGACTGGGTTTATATAGCAGAGATCCTGGAGGCCACAGGCAAAAAGACTGGGAAGCAGTTAACAGAGGTCCTGGAGACAGCAGGGGGCATAAGATCTGGGAAAGGCAACAGGGTTCCTGGACGCAACAGGCAGCCATGACTCAGAAATACTAAAGTCTTAATACCAAAATTCAAGTATATGTCTTGGTGGGCCTTATATAGGCCTACATAGATGATGACATGGCAGCACGCTGGGCTACTTGCAAAGGCTTCCGTAGAGAGCAAGAGAGATTAGCAAAGGTAAAGGGAGTAGATTCCAGACCAGAGACAGGTGTGTAAGAAAAATTAGCAGTCAGGCAGCCCCCTACACACACAGAACTGGTTTCATGCCAACACAGGACCGAAAGTTGGACTTTCTAGTCTCTTCTTCCTGGTCTCATCTCACCAAACAGAAATCAATGACTGACTAAAGCAGGTCACTGTTATGACCAGTGATTGTTTGAGCAAGCAAATCGCAATGGGACCAGGTTAGTATTACTTTTTTATTATTATTTTTGTCAGTCTGAAAAAATTTTGAGACTTTTTTTTATCATTTTCACAACTCATGTCATATTACTTAAAAATATGCTAAACCTACCAAAAGTTTAGCATCATGTGACATACAACGATGCTCTGGTTAGTAGGAGTGCACTGTTATTCTCTAGGGCGAATACCGCATTGATATAACATGGGCTGGCCACTGTTTGCAGAACATCGTGCTTGTTATTTTGACACGATGATGATGTCTCATGTCAGGAATGGGAGAAGCAGTGAAACATTTTGTAAAATTAGTCTCCGGGGAGCTTATTGCCAAAGAACTGACATAGATTTAACAAGGAACATGAGTCCTGGAGACCTCAGCATACTCTTGGGTGAAAATTAGATTTAGCAGTTTAGAGGATTAAGAGATTAACTTTGTTACGAATGTTGGGTAATTAAGAGGTGCTTTGTGCGAAGGGGATTTGTTGTGCCTCATTGGACTTGACAGAACACATGTACAACTTTACAGAGCAAAGGGATATTTTAAGATCTAAAAAAAAAATAGCCTGTCTCATCGTTTTTGGCTATTTTATTTTCTTTTGAATTTATTGCTAAGATTCAAGTCATTAAAATTCTGTCTTTACAGAAGAAAAATGTCTTAATTAATGACATTTGTCTTTATTTTCCGTATCCAGAAGTTTTGCTGACTCAACTGCAAGTTCAGCTCATGCAGAACGACTCTAAACACAAGAATTTCCAATTTCCAAGGAGAAAAACTGTGATGGTCACTAGAGAAAGATCTGGGTAACTTCATCAATCATAGGCTGAATAGCAGTGTTACAGAACTCCTCAGAAAAAAGCAACCTCAAATGGTTTGGCTTGACTAGGGCAGATAGTCCAAGCTTAGGAGCCATACTTTCCTCAAAACCGTCTCACTTGGTTTGGCACTGACTTAACTTGGGAAGATACACTTAGGGACCTTCCCTCCTCTAGGGCCTCAGTCAATTTGGCTCTGACTTTCCTTAACTTAATGTAAACTATAAGAAATCCTCCTAATCTTTAATAGTGCCTCAGTTGGTTTTGCACTGAACTAGCCAGGAAAAAAATGCAAAGAAACCTCCCATTCTTCCATACTGGTTTGACACTGGCTTAACCAGGGAAGATATTCTAAGGAACCTTTCCATTCTTATCCATTGTTTTAGTCAGTTTGGCAATGACATAAGGCTAATAGACACTAAAATAACTCTCCTGATCTTCATCACTGCCTCAGTTGTCAAAGCCAGGGCAGATAGGCTGAACTTCTGCTTCACCAGTTTCATCTAATACACACTAGGAGATCGTCCCGTTTCCCCATCTTTCATGACTGCCTCCATTGGTTTGAGACTGACTTAACTAGGTACACTGTAGGAAATCTCTTCCAGTGTCTCAGTCAGTTTAGCACTGAATTATCCAAATATGATAGTCTAAGGAACTCCATTTTCATCACGAGGGCTTTAGTTGATTTGGCGCCAGCTTAACTAGGAGAACATAGTATATGGAACTCTCTCGTTCTTATCCAGTTCCTCAGTCAGTCTGGCACTGAATTAAAGCTAATGGACACTAAAAAAAACTCTCCAGTTCTTCACCATTGCCTCTGTTGGTTTGGCACAGAGAGAACCAGGATAGATAGGCTAAGAATACCTCCTATTCTTCACCAATACCTGCATTGGTTTGACACTAACCTAACAGGGAAAGATATTTTAAGGAATCCTTCCAGTTTTATCCAGTGTCTCAGTTATTTTGGCATTGTCTTAACCAGACTGAATAGTCTAAGCAACCCCGTGTTCTTCACCATTGTCTCAATTGGTTTGGCACTGACCTATCGAGATAGTCTGCGAAAACCTCCTGTCCTGTTCCAGGGTCTCCATTGATTTGGCACGGACTTAACAGGGAAAGATAATCTAAGGAAAGTGAATACTTTTATTGTTATCCAGTTTCTCAGTCAGTTTGTCACTGAGTTAACTAGACTGGAAAGTCTAAGAACCCTCCCAGTACTTTGCCAGAGCCTCAGCTGGTTTAGCACCAGACTTTCCCGGTAAAATTCCCAGGAGGCAGCCCAAAGTAGGTATTGTCTGATGACCAATAGCACTGCTGAAGATATCATAGAGGATGAACATGGAGGTATAGAAGTAAGCCAAAAGATTGGAAGATGATTAGAACTGAGCAGAAGTACCAGGGAAAATCCAGAGATGTAACTAGAGGACAAGTCGAGACTATAACCACGAATACAGGCAAGAAGAATTATAGGATTAAATCCAAGGGGTGAAACTGGAATGAAATCAGAACCTAATGGAAAGTAAACTAATAATCAGAGACTTAATCAAGATGAAGGATACAAATGAAAAAGGTAAATTCAAAGTCGACTTGTCAAGACGATTTACAACTTATACTAATGGTACCGCTGTATAGGACCTGGAAGAACAATAATAATGATACCTGTCTTGTAGTAGTAATCCGATGGGCAAACACTGAGAAATTAAGGTTTGAAACCACATGCAAATTAGCCTAAGAGTGCATCAGGGGTGTGCCCTTGCACTGTGAGAGCATTGACACACGCCCAAATGCACATCCAGGCTAATTTGCATGTGTCTTCAAAGCTTGATTTCTCCACTCTCGCACGTCAGATTACTATAAAACAGGTATCATTGTTATTGTGGTACCAGGAATATAAAGCCGTATCATTAGTTTATGTATTAAAATTGTCCAAAAAGTTTATCTTTAAATAAGCTACGTATGGATAATGACACTGCTGTGAACATGAGGTGACGAGTCACCAAAAAAGATGAGGAAATGGTGCTGAGTCATGTGGAGTTGAGTCTGATTCTGGAAGAAAGCAGCCATGTTTTTCCTGTACAACCCCTCAGCTTTCCATACTCACATTTGTACGGAGCACATGTAAGTTACAGTCTTTATTATGTGAAACTAGACATTTGTGCTTGTAAAGAAAGAGAAGAAAATGTGAACCAACAAAGAAAAATAATCTTCAATTCCGTCCGTTAATGATATATTTACACCAGCCACTGTGTAGTAATAACACATTAGGAACCTCGTGTAACTAAACAATGGCAGAACTGAATAAGGCAGTTCCCAAAACGCGTTTAACCATGGTATGAACTCGATTTGGTGTCAGTCTTCTGCTTTGATAGACCTGGGGGTTGTATTCATACGAATGTGGTAATTTATGGACATCACAGGTTCTTTTTCAGTCGGAAACTGCCTGAAAAAAACTGTTTAAAGATGTTCAAAAGAATGGACATCTGTATTTGTATGTCAAAACGATTTGCTGTTCATATGTTCAGGCTTTTGAACGTCTTATGGCCACTTCCAAAAATGCCAAGCCGTTAAAAGAAATGGCTAGTTCATTGTTCCTATGTTTTCCTTCAGAAAATGTTGTCTACTTTACAATGCAAGCCAATGAGAAGATAAAAAGATGCCCAGCAGTATCTTGATTATTCAATGGCGTAAGTAAAAAAAAAAGGCACTAAAAAAGACTTCACAAAAACCATGGGAAAAGCCTTTAAAAAGCTGACAATTGAAACATCCTAAAAACACTCAGTAAATTACGCAAAAAAGTTACACAATAGACACTTCAGGAAAAAAAAAATCATCATCTGCAAACTTCTACAAAAATTGATCAATTGCTAAGCCCATCTTCACAGCTAATCTGCCTAGTTGAAAGTCTGCTTGTCTGCTGCCTCTCGGGTGTTCTTAAAGGGAGCCTGTTAGAAGGTTTCCATCCTCCAAAGTGCTATAATTTTCTCAGATTTTTCTCTTTTCAGTCTCCAAATTCTGGACCAAGACCCAATCGATGTGTCATTTTGCCAAAAATCAAGTTTGATGCTCCATATGGTAATTAAATTGATTTAGTCAAGGAAGTTGAGATGGAGATGCCTGGTGGTTGATTCCTATTTGGTCTTCTTCATGCACAAGTCCCATCGAAGTTACCAACATTCACTAGTCCTCATGACATCATGATGTGCATTGCGCCATGATGTCATGACATCGTGAGGCCTACTGGGCACTAAAGACCCAATGGGACCCATGACATGAAGAAGACTTTCAGTCTATAAGTGAAGACTAAACTGGAATAACCAAGCCAGGAAATTCACCCCGCAAGGTGAGTATTTATTTTTTTCACCCTATATTTATCATTCTGTGGGGTCTAACGAGACCCCCCAAGCATAATAAGACACAATCAATTTGTATCAATAAATGCAAATTTTCTGGTCAAATTTCGAGTGATCTGCTGAATTCACATTTTGGAAAATTTGCACATCAATAATTGGAAGAGTATAAGAACATTTTATACACAAGAAGATAAAAAAAGATGTCACAGACAAAAAAATATTTGAATGGGAAATGAAAATGAATGATGTGCCGGGTCCTCTGTAAAGTTCAACTTTAAACTAAACATGAATTAATATTTCTAAATTTCATCCTCATCGAAGCCTCCCACTGCTTTATCGTGAAACCATTTGGAAATCCCGACCAGATCCCCACCGACCGTGCCGTCATGGTGGCCTAAGTAGTGAGCTAGGATATCTCTCTGTGGGAAAGATTATCTGCAGGTTGTAATAAGATAAAATTACATTTAGACCCAAAGAAAATTACTAAAAAGATCAAATATCACGGAGTAAAGGCCCATCGCCCCCCGGAGAACAGAACTATATATGGGGCCTCTAATAAAGACTATGCAAAAAAATATCCACATGTTTATTAAGGGCCAATTAAACTTTACGGTTGGTTATAAATGTAATAATTTTATTGATCCTCCCTAGGGTTAAATCTATATTAAATGGTAATAACCGTGCAGATATATGCAGACGCTTTATTAAAATATAACTAGATTTAATCGTCGTCTACCAGGGAAGGAGTTTAGGTTCATATAAGGGTAAAGTGTAAGAAAACATATGGATCCTCGTCTTGATACTTTCCCGATTTTTGAAGCTGGTACAATCATAGGCTGTGTTCACTCTTGAGTTACCACTTTTACCGGGGTTTCCGGAATTTTTCACGACAAGAATGACACAGTCTGTAGTAAAAATAAATAGCGGAACCCCAAACTTGAAACAGTAACGTTCCTCACAAGTTATGTGACAGTGTCCACATCTAAAATGTTTGTGCCTCTGTCATATAATTCAGATGAAGAGTTCAAGTGTTCTACCTACTACCTGTTGTACACAGTTCCAAGTAAACACATGTGCACACACCCAGGGACCCCTTTGGAGGGTGTTTAGGAATGCAGAAATAACAATCGGACAGTTACGACCCTTACATCTAAATTGGCGTGGTTAGCAGGATGTGGTCTCCCTCCAGGATGTTTTTTTGGTGGGAGAAGACACGTGGTGCAAGTGAGATGGTGCCTGAAGTTGTGTGGCCTAAGATGGCGGCAAGAAACATGTACTCAAAGATGGTGATGGCTAGTGTGCTGAGAAAAATAAAGACCGTCTTTGGTGGGAGTGGGAGTGGATGGCGCCAGAGAGCACAAACATGTGCACAGCCCATTGGAATATCGGGCCAGAAGAGGGTATGCCCTGCAGCCTGGACCCAGCCCAAGGTGTACGCCGGAGGAGGCCATCGGGTGAAGAACGGTGAGTGCAGGAGGTGTAAACAAAGCAGAGTCACCAGAAGTGACGAGTGATGAAGCTAAGGAGAAAAAGTGTAACCTACCACAGCAGCGCGACTCGACCTCAGACGTGGTAAGTAACCAATCTGAATGGCCAAAAGGGGCTATGGGAGGTAGTCCAGCCCAGACGCAGACTGGTCTGGTGCATCAGAATATCTGGATGTCCACATTTGGGACTTCCATAGTAAAACTTGTTGATCCAGCACAAGCTACAGAAGAAATGGTGCAGATGAGGTATCCAGATCCGTCCTGGAAGTGGAGAAAAATACCTTCCCCTACTAGATAGAAAAGTCCATAAGCGACTAACAAGAAACCCTCCTAAAGGCTGATAGAAGGATGTGGATGTATACATTCCTACAGTTCCTAGTTGGCCAAAGTGGGGCCATGTTTGTGAGGGGTTAAGTTTTTGAGTACCCCCTTATCAGAAGGCTGTAGTCTAGTGGGGTCTCAGGAAGACTTGAAGTTGAAGGCATAAGAGCCTTCTTGAGGGTTGACATTCTACCCTCGTGGACAAGAAGGCATGTGTGTATTTTTGCTAAAATGAAATCTGAAGGACTGTTTCATACTCTTGAAGATGGTCGAGTAGGCTGAACTTTATTTTTATTTTTTTACTTTTAATTTTGTTTTGGCTTTGTTGTGCTCATTGTCCCTTTTTCTGCTTACTAAGAAGAACCGGATCCAGTTAGATTTTAAGGACTATAGCAATGTTCTGGACTGTGTAACTTGTCTTTCGGCATCCTTATCCTAGAAGGACCGGGGGTACTGTCCTGATACTAGCGACCTGTTTAGAACATGTCCAGATACCTCAAGACATCAGTAATGATTGTATTTTATAGCGTGTTATACTAACCAGTTCTTACAAGCCTTGAATTGCCGAGGACGGAAATTAATAAAGAGGGGGGTGTAAAGATGGAGAAGATGGTGAACACCCTCTCTAAAGATCTCTGTCATTGTATCTAATGTGACCTGTTTGTTTTATGTAATTATTCCTTATGTAGACTGCAGTTTTCCTGTGAACAAGGGTAGACAGGGTAAACTGTAAGGCCAGGCCATGGTTTGGAAGGAGTAAGTGGGCACTTCCTGTTTATCAGCTTCTTCTCCCAATTCAGTTAAAGGAAAGGAAGACTACACTCAGTATTGTGAGGTGTGTTGGGTGTGTGTGCAGAGAGGAGCGGGCATAAGAGAAAGTAGTAAGGCTACGTTCACATTTGCGTTGTTGTGTGTTGCGTCGGCGACGCAACGCACAACGCATGCAAAAACGCATTGTTTTGTGACGCATGCGTCCATTTTTGGCTTGATTTTGGATGCACAAAAAATGCAACTTGCTGCGTCCTCTGCGCCCTGACGCTTGCGCCAAAAATGACGCATGTGTCACAAATCGCAAGACAACGCATGTCCATGTGCCCCCATGTTAAATATAGGGGCGCATGACGCATGCGTCGCCGCGGCTGCGCCCGATGCAACGCTAATGTGAACGTAGCCTAAGACCCTGCAGGATCGGGCAACAGCAGACAAGTTGGGGGCGTCTACAGAAAGAGAATTTTAGGCACGATTTTAGTGATAGCCAGACCTGGAGATCAACATGAAAGAAGACTGGGTCAGCAAGGCTGAAACAGGCTATGAAGGTGGTAGGCAGTTTAGGGCGGCAGAAGTAACAATTGGCCAGTCATTTCCACACATATGAAGCATCAGCAGTGTATATAACTTTCCAGACCTGTAGATAATAACATAGGTCGTTTCTTATGATCATCCCTCTTTGTACCGGCGCGTTCTACAGCCGATGTCCTTACCGAGGTCTGTTTTACCTTACAGTGTTAGCAGTTACGGGGTTGAGATAGTCCGAAATCATAGCAAGAGCAATGCCAACGGGATTTAAAAAGTGTGACTTTCTTTTCTCACTTTGTACAAATCCTCGCTGACGGGAAGTTTTATTCGCTGCACGTGATAGTCTGATAGTGAAAAGATGCAGAAGATGGACGTTCTGCAGATCCGGAGCCTCAGATGGTTTTATATGAGCAGAAATAAAAAAAGAACACATGGCGGGATTAAGAGCTGCAAGAAAGGCTGAGATATGAGAGATTATAAAAGGGGTTCTCCGCTGAGATACAAAAGGGTCTTAAAAAGGGGTTCTCCAATTTACACAATTTGTAGCATTTTAAACTAATTTGTCAGTAAAATTAATGAACACCGTGACGGGAACCCAATAGATAAGTAAATAAGGCAGCACACTGCAGCGCTAAAACATGTAAACTTAAAAACACGAAATTTGAACTGCATTACTGCACTAGAAATATGAAAAATGAGAGCGTTTAGCGCATAAAAATGGCCAATTTTATGTGTACCTGGTAGCCCCTTTACGGCATCTCTCTTATACCAGGTCCTAAACTTGCCTTACCTCGCTGAGAATAAACGTCTCCATCTGAATGGGTACATGTGAAACCTCTTCTTAGACTAAAATTCTCTCTCTCTGTGGAGGGGTATTGGACCTACTATAATTAAAACACCTGAAGCTAGGAGGCGGGAGTGCACGATCAGAAGGCTAGAGAATACATTTCAAAAACCTGACCGGCACATCCAAACATAGACTCAGTGTGAACAGGTGGTGGGAACCCAATAGAATATGTGGAGTGCCACTGGTGTCAGATAATGGTCTCACAGATCTGGCACTTTTGTTAATTTTGTCCATGATGCAATTTCTTTATCGCCTTCATATGGGACAAGACATGAAACCTGCTGACCAAAGGGGAAAAGAATATTATCTCAGTCTCACCTCAGATGCTGCAGAACATCATTATACACCTGAGCTGCTGCAAGAACCTCATAGTACACCTCAGCTGCTGCAAGAAATCATAATACACCTCTGTTGCTGCAAGAAGTCATAATACACTCAGCTGCTGCAGAACCTCATAATACACCTCAGCTGCTGCAAGAACCTCATAATACACCTCTGCTGCTGCAGAACCTCATAATACACCTCAGCTGCTGCAAGAAGTCATAATACACCTCAGCTGCTGCAAGAAGTCATAATACACCTCAGCTGCTGCAGAACCTCATAATACTCCTCAGCTGCTGCAAGAAGTCATAATACACCTCAGCTGCTGCAGAACCTCATAATACACCTCAGCTGCTCCAAGAACCTCATAATACACCTCAGCTGCTGCAAGAAATCATAATAAACCTCAGCTGCTGCAGAACCTCATAATACACCTCTGCTGCTGCAAGAAGTCATAATACACTCAGCTGCTGCAAGAAATCATAATACACCTCAGCTGCTGCAGAACCTCATAATACACCTCAGCTGCTGCAAGAACCTCATAATACACCTCAGCTGCTGCAAGAAATCATAATAAACCTCAGCTGCTGCAGAACCTCATAATACACCTCAGCTGCTGCAAGAACCTCATAATACACCTCAGCTGCTGCAGAACCTCATAATACACTCAGCTGCTGCAAGAAATCATAATACACCTCAGCTGCTGCAGAACCTCATAATACACCTCAGCTGCTGCAGAACCTCATAATACACTCAGCTGCTGCAAGAACCTCATAATACACCTCAGCTGCTGCAAGAAGTCATAATACACCTCAGCTGCTGCAGAACCTCATAATACACCTCAGCTGCTGCAAGAAGTCATAATACACCTCAGCTGCTGCAGAACCTCATAATACACCTTAGCTGCTGCAGAACCTCATAATATACCTCAGCTGCTGCAAGAAGTCATAATACACCTCAGCTGCTGCATAATCTCATCATACACAACTTAGCTGCTGCAGAACCTCATTATACACACCTCAGCTGCTGCAAAACATCACAATTCACACCTCAGCTGCTGCAGAACCTTGCAACACACACCTCAACTGCTGCAGAACCTCATTATGCACACCTCAGCTGCATTTATAATGTCCCGTTTCCTATGCTAATGACAGCTGTAACTAGTCGATGGGGCGTTAGTTACACCAGACTCGTCAGCCCACTTTCCATCTTATCGCGTCCCTCTGGGCATGATTACAGAATTTGCATGTGCCGGCCTCATCGCCGGCTGACACAAATCTACTCCATGCGCACCGCTCATTTCGGCAGTGTCAGTGCGTCTCTGAAGCCAGGTGTCCGCCTCCCGCCTTCAGAGACTCACTGCACATGATCTGATGCCATCTTCTGAAGCTCCGGGCAATGCGCCGTGCACCTCTGTAGCCGAGAAGCGGACAAATGGCTTCAGAGACGCAATGACGCTACCGCAATGTGCGGCACCAATACTCTAGATTGGCATGAGCTGACGAATTATGTTATCAAGCCCATAGAGGCGAGATAACGTGGAAAGAGGGCTGACTAGCCTGGGGCAACTAACGCTGCTGCTGCAGAACCTCATCATACACATCTCAGCTAAGCACAACACAGAACAATCTGGAGAAACATCATGTACTGCACTGATATGTGCAAGAGGTTTTATCTGGTAAATATTTTATGGAGTTTCTCCCTCATGGTACCTGAGGTTATGAGAGCGGTGGTAGCAGTAGTAATCGTAATAGTGGTAGTAGTAGTGGTAATAGTAGTGGTAGCAGTAGTGGTAGTGGTAATAGTAGTGGTAATAGTAGTGGTAGCAGTAGTAGTAGTGGTAGTAGTAGTGGTAATAGTAGTGGTAGTAGTAGTGGTAATAGTAGTGGTAATAGTAGTGATAGTAGTAGTGGTAATAGTAGTGGTAGTAGTAGTAGTAGTGGTAGTAGTAGTGGTAATAGTAGTGGTAGTAGTAGTGGTAATAGTAGTGGTAATAGTAGTGGTAGCAGTAGTAGTAGTGGTAATAGTAGTGGTAGCAGTAGTAGTAGTGGTAGTAGTAGTGGTAATAGTAGTGGTAGTAGTAGTAATAATGGTAGTAATTGTAGTATTATTAGTAGTAGTAGTAATGATAGTAGTAGAAGTAGTGATAGTAGAGGTGGTAGTAGTAATGGTAATAGTAGTGGTAGTAGTATTAGTGGTAGTAGTGGTAGTAGTAATGGTAGTAGTAATGGTAGTAGTATTAGTAGTAATGGTAGTAGTAGTAATGGTAGTAGTAGTAGGAGTAATGGTAGTAGTAGTAATGGTAGTACTAGTAATGGTAGTAGTAGGAGTAATGGTAGTAGTAGTAATAATGGTAGTAGTAGGAGTAATGGTAGTAGTAATGGTAGTAGTATTAGTAGTAATGGTAGTAGTAGTAGGAGTAATGGTTGTAGTAGTAGTAATGGTAGTAGTGGTGGTAGTAGTATTGGTAGTGGTAGTAGTAATGGTAGTAGTGGTGGTAGTAGTAGTGGTAATGGTAGTAATGGTAGTAGTAGTAGTAGGAGTAATGGTAGTAGTAGTAGTAGGAGTAATGGTAGTAGTAGTAGGAGTAGGTGTAAGGGTAGTAGTAATGGTAGTAGTAGTAGAAGTAATGGTTGTAGTAGTAGTAATGGGAGTAGTGGTGGTAGTATTAGTAGTAGTAATGGTAGTAGTAGTAGTAGTAGAAGTAGTAGTGGTAGTATTAGTAGTAGTAGTAATGGTAGTAGTAATGGTAGTAGTATTAGTAGTAATGGTAGTAGTAATGGTAGTAGTATTAGTAGTAATGGTAGTAGTAATGGTAGTAGTATTAGTAGTAGAAGTAGTAGTGGTAGTATTAGTATTAGTAGTAATGGTAGTAGTAATGGTAGTAGAAGTATTAGTAGAAATGGTAGTAATAGTAGGAGTAAGGGTAGTAGCATTCCTCATGATGAGATGAAAGAAATTCTGACACTCAGGAATGTCTCGGGATGTAACGCTCCAGATACTTTCAACATTCTACCAGCATCTGTGTGATCTGATTGGCATAATAATAAATAGAGAGGGTGGTCTGTTTAAGGCTCTTGTCCAAATCCAATCACATTACATTTTCCTAGTATCAACACTGGAGAATACTGCGGCTGTTGCACTAACAGAACGGCTTGGGAATATCTCCGGAGCAGATGGCTATGAGGACATGGCAGAGATCGGCCCCTGCCCTTTATTATGGGAATTTCTTACGTTGTGGGATCTAAAATTTACAGTATATTGGACCAAACTCATATGTAAAGACCACCATGACTTGAGATCATCAGAAAAATGAAAGGAAGTTGTAGAATGTTTGGCATCGCTTTTTATTTAAAAAAAAATGCAAAAATGTGACAAATATTTTAATTTGAGATATACAGAGGACCCACCCAAATGTATTTTTGCTCTATATCTACGGATCTTTAGCGTTTTCAGTTACCACTCACATTGTTGTGAGAGATTGACAAGAGATTAAGTTCTGTTTTTCTACTGTATCAAATACTTCTATGGAATAAAATGCAAATTAATTGTGTAAAAATCAAACAATGTGATTTTCTGTTTTTAGTTTTTAGATTCTGTCTCTCACAGGTGAAGTGTACCTACCATGAAAATTACAGACCTCTCCATTCTTTGTAGGTGGGAAAACTTGCAAAATCGGTAAGGTATCAAATACTTATTCCCCCAATGTATGTTTTGTTATACACACGTTTATTTCCTTTGTGTGTATTGAAACAACACAAAAACTCAATTTAAAAAAAAGACATATTTGACATAGTAACATAGTAACATAGTTAGTAAGGCCGAAAAAAGACATTTGTCCATCCAGTTCAGCCTATATTCCATCATAATAAATACCCAGATCTACGTCCTTCTACAGAACCTAATAATTGTATGATACAATATTGTTCTGCTCCAGGAAGACATCCAGGCCTCTCTTGAACCCCTCGACTGAGTTCGCCATCACCACCTCCTCAGGCAAGCAATTCCAGATTCTCACTGCCCTAACAGTAAAGAATCCTCTTCTATGTTGGTGGAAAAACCTTCTCTCCTCCAGACGCAAAGAATGCCCCCTTGTGCCCGTCACCTTCCTTGGTATAAACAGATCCTCAGCGAGATATTTGTATTGTCCCCTTATATACTTATACATGGTTATTAGATCGCCCCTCAGTCGTCTTTTTTCTAGACTAAATAATCCTAATTTCGCTAATCTATCTGGGTATTGTAGTTCTCCCATCCCCTTTATTAATTTTGTTGCCCTCCTTTGTACTCTCTCTAGTTCCATTATATCCTTCCTGAGCACCGGTGCCCAAAACTGGACACAGTACTCCATGTGCGGTCTAACTAGGGATTTGTACAGAGGCAGTATAATGCTCTCATCATGTGTATCCAGACCTCTTTTAATGCACCCCATGATCCTGTTTGCCTTGGCAGCTGCTGCCTGGCACTGGCTGCTCCAGGTAAGTTTATCATTAACTAGGATCCCCAAGTCCTTCTCCCTGTCAGATTTACCCAGTGGTTTCCCGTTCAGTGTGTAATGGTGATATTGATTCCCTCTTCCCATGTGTATAACCTTACATTTATCATTGTTAAACCTCATCTGCCACCTTTCAGCCCAAGTTTCCAACTTATCCAGATCCATCTGTAGCAGAATACTATCTTCTCTTGTATTAACTGCTTTACATAGTTTTGTATCATCTGCAAATATCGATATTTTACTGTGTAAACCTTCTACCAGATCATTAATGAATATGTTGAAGAGAACAGGTCCCAATACTGACCCCTGCGGTACCCCACTGGTCACAGCGACCCAGTTAGAGACTATACCATTTATAACCACCCTCTGCTTTCTATCACTAAGCCAATTACTAACCCATTTACACACATTTTCCCCCAGACCAAGCATTCTCATTTTGTGTACCAACCTCTTGTGCGGCACGGTATCAAACGCTTTGGAAAAATCGAGATATACCACGTCCAATGACTCACCGTGGTCCAGTCTATAGCTTACCTCTTCATAAAAACTGATTAGATTGGTTTGACAGGAGCGATTTCTCATAAACCCATGCTGATATGGAGTTAAACAGTTATTCTCATTGAGATAATCCAGAATAACATCCCTCAGAAACCCTTCAAATATTTTACCAACAATAGAGGTTAGACTTACTGGCCTATAATTTCCAGGTTCACTTTTAGAGCCCTTTTTGAATATTGGTACCACATTTGCTATGCGCCAGTCCTGCGGAACAGACCCTGTCGCTATAGAGTCACTAAAAATAAGAAATAATGGTTTATCTATTACATTACTTAGTTCTCTTAGTACTCGTGGGTGTATGCCATCCGGACCCGGAGATTTATCTATTTTAATCTTATTTAGCCGGTTTCGCACCTCTTCTTGGGTTAGATTGGTGACCCTTAATATAGGGTTTTCATTGTTTCTTGGGATTTCACCTAGCATTTCATTTTCCACCGTGAATACCGTGGAGAAGAAGGTGTTTAATATGTTAGCTTTTTCCTCGTCATCTACAACCATTCTTTCCTCACTATTTTTTAAGGGGCCTACATTTTCAGTTTTTATTCTTTTACTATTGATATAGTTGAAGAACAGTTTGGGATTAGTTTTACTCTCCTTAGCAATGTGCTTCTCTGTTTCCTTTTTGGCAGCTTTAATTAGTTTTTTAGATAAAGTATTTTTCTCCCTATAGTTTTTTAGAGCTTCAATGGTGCCATCCTGCTTTAGTAGTGCAAATGCTTTCTTTTTACTGTTAATTGCCTGTCTTACTTCTTTGTTTAGCCACATTGGGTTTTTCCTATTTCTAGTCCTTTTATTCCCACAAGGTATAAACCGCTTACACTGCCTATTTAGGATGTTCTTAAACATTTCCCATTTATTATCTGTATTCTTATTTCTGAGGATATTGTCCCAGTCTACCAGACATAATTTCATACAAAACCCCAAGTCAATTACAGGCCTCTCTCATCTTTTTAAGTGGGAGAACTTGCACAATTGGTGGCTGACTCAATACTTTTTTTTCCCACTGTATTCCATGATGCGATGTAGCGATCGCTATTCAGCCATTTCATTCACAATTCTCGTCCTGTGTAAACACTCGTCCGCCATCGTTTGCTCATCGTGAGTTATGACCGCATCGCTCATGTACTCGAGCCCTTAGGCTAGGGTCACATTGCGTTAGTGCAACCCGTTTAGCGCTAGCGGGTTGCGCTAACGCAATGTTTTTAATGTGGCCGCGTCCCGGGGTCGCAGTAACGTCCCCGCTCTCGCAGATCCCCGATCTGCGAGAGCGGGGAACGGACCGCGGGCGCGCCTCGGACGCTGCAAGCAGCGTCCGCGGCGCGCCAGGAAACACCGGCGCGTCGCTAGCGCGTGCCGAACATGGCACGCGCTAGTGCTGCGCGTTCCCATTGCCGTGAATGGGCGTGCTAACGGACGCGTTGCACAGCGTTAATTTCGCCGTGCAACGCTGTCCGTTAGCGCGTTCCCATTAACGCAATGGGAACCAAGCCTAAGAGTCTCTGTGGTCAGTGTGAAAATGTTAAGATTTCTGATTTTTCTTTTTAATGACCATTGTGATCTAGGAAAACAAAATTGCCGAAACTACAAAATAAATATATATATAACACAAAAAACAGAAACAAGAAGTCATTTTCTGATGATAGGTTGATTAGATTACAACTGTTTTGCGCATGACGACCATTGAATATAGAATAAGGAAGACACGGGGGGCGGGGGGGTAAACATTTATCACAATTTGCTGGGATTGAGCAGCAATCAACCTCTGACCCGCCTTCCCAGTCCACCCAATTATCCAAAGTTTCCATTATCTTACCAATGGGAACCACAATTGGAAGCCTTCAGCTTTTCATGCTTGACGTGAGCCAGCACCCGGCCAAGACTATTTGTATGTTTGTTTCTTAGCAAGTAAAGGAACTGAATAATTATCATGTCTGAATATCCCGCACTGCAATATGTCTAAGCTAAGGCAAACGATGTGGGAACTCTCTTAGATTGCCAGTTTGAAGCCATCAATGTAATTGGGGGAACTTGAGGAGATGACCACCATGTGGATCTCATTGTCTCTACTGTGAGGGACTGGCAATCTGAGCAGCGGAAAGTTAGACAACTTCAGATACACGGGACCGGGTTCTGCCAAAAGAGTTTAGGTGGTAAACAGTTACATCAGCTTCCCTTCTTTTTGTGGGGTCTCATCTTTACATGTATACCGATGGTTGACCACGGTGGCTACCGGTCTCTCGTAACGGGTGCAAAAACAGTGACCAGAACCCTACAATTGTTTTCTGCATTACCTTGTTACAAGGTTAATGCCGAGATGTAGAAAAGAAAAATGAAAATATAAGAAATGCAATTTACTGCAAAGTCATCATAAACCTGACTGACAGAAACTGATAAAAACTGTTGAGTCAAAACAGCGATCTCCTCGACTAAAATCCACGACCTGGATGGCGCTCTTCTCAGACGTCTCGCACTTTTTCCATAAGAAGCCTGATTTCGACCCTTTTTTTTTATGGCGAATGTTTGTCATTTTGTCAGATGTTCTTCCCTAAACAGGTTTCATTGTGATTTCATAGATTTCCCCGGAGTCGTCTCCGTTATTAAGTTAAAATGAAGTTATTTAAATATGGCTGTCAGAGTTCAAGCGTCAGAATCGTTTTTTGGGCTCTTGACAAATTCCATTGTAACGACATAATTCTGACCTAAGGTAGTAAAATTTCCACTGACTTCCATTAACTTCAGCAGCTAAAGAGACGTCGTTCCAGTGCATCAAAAAAATCAGTTCATGGAGGCGAAAAGTTATTTTCAGGGAAATACTGAACTAACATTCCTAAAAGAGATAATTCTATAGTGGACATACATGGCGTGGGCAGCCAGGAAAAAAAGTGGTGCCGCATTTAGTTCCCATACAGATGAAGACTTTATTCTAAGTGAGGAAAGGCATTGCTAGGTCCTGGAAACGAGAAATGCCTTATCGTGGCTTCCAAGTACACATGAATTGGCCAATTTACGCGCTAAGCTTTCTCAATTTTTCATATTTCATTTTTTTCATATTTCTAATGCAGTAATGCAATTCAATTTTCATATTTCATATTTACATGCTATGGCGCTACATTGTGCTGCCTTTCTGTTTGAGAGCATTTAGGAGGCTGTGTCCGTTCACCTCTATGAGAATTGCAAAAATTGTACTTTCAATTATTAGGGATTGTAAGAGCAAATGCGCACAGACTTTTGTGGGGATTTCAAAAACAGTGACTTTTGGGACCACTTCAGGAAACACTCCTGTTTGGGGGAGGTTTTGGAAGAGTTTTTTTAATTTCCTAATACTGTTTAGAACAGTTTTTGAATCGCTTAGGAAGAGTATTTCCATAAGTGTTTTTGACAATCGTTTGATTGGCCACTGCCTGGTGTAAAGAGATTTCCTTCAGGATGCACTACAAAGTGACATTTACTTTATTTTATTTTTACACAAGGTGTTTTCACAACCTCTTAGGCTAAGTGCACATGAAGCAACTGCCGAGTTTTTCCAAACAGAGCAGCTTCAGGAAAACGCCAGGGATAATACACAATGTGAGGTCACAGAACAGAGATAATGCACACAGTGATGTCACAAAACAGGGATAATAAACAGTGATGTCACAGAACAGAGATAATAAACACAGTGATGTCACAGTACAGGGATAACAAACACAGCAATGTCACAGTACAGGGATAATACACACAGTGATGTCACAGTACAGGAATACTAAACACAGTGATGTCACAGTACAGGGATAATAAACACAGTGATGTCACAGAACAGGGATAATAAACACAGTGATGTCACAGTACAGGGATAATACACACAGTGATGTCACAGTACAGGGATAATACACACAGTGATGTCAGTACAGGGATAATACACAGTGATGTCACAGTACCGGGATAATACACACAGTGATGTCACAGTACAGGGATAATACACACAGTGATGTCACAGTACCGGGATAATACACACAGTGATGTCACAGTACAGGGATAATACACAGTGATGTCACAGTACAGAGATAATACACACAGTGATGTCACAGTACAGAGATAATACACACAGTGATGTCACAGTACAGGGATAATAAACACAGTGATGTCACAGTACAGTGATAATAAACACAGTGATGTCACAGTACAGGGATAATACACACAGTGATGTCACAGTACAGGGATAATAAACACAGTGATGTCACAGTACAGGGATAATAAACACAGTGATGTCACAGTACAGGGATAATAAACACAGTGATGTCACAGTACAGAGATAATACACACAGCGATGTCACAGTACAGGGATAATACACACAGTGATGTCACAGTACAGGGATAATAAACACAGTGATGTCACAGTACAGGGATAATACACACAGCGATGTCACAGTACAGGGATAATACACACAGCGATGTCACACAACAGATAATAAACACAGTGATGTCACAGTACAGGGATAATACACACAGTGATGTCACAGTACAGGGATAATACACACAGTGATGTCACAGTACAGAGATAATACACACAGTGATGTCACAGTACAGTGATAATAAACACAGTGATGTCACAGTACAGGGATAATACACACAGTGATGTCACAGTACAGGGATAATAAACACAGTGATGTCACAGTACAGGGATAATAAACACAGTGATGTCACAGTACAGGGATAATACACACAGTGATGTCACAGAACAGAGATAATAAACACAGCGATGTCACAGTACAGGGATAATACACAGTGATGTCAGAGTACAGGGATAATAAACACAGTGATGTCACAGTACAAGGATAATACACACAGTGATGACACAGTACAGGGATAATACACACAGTGATGTCACAGAACAGATAATACACACAGTGATGTCACAGTACAGAGATAACAAACACAGCGATGTCACAGTACAGGGATAATACACACAGTGATGTCACAGTACAGGGATAATACACACAGTGATGTCACAGAACAGATAATACACACAGTGATGTCACAGTACAGGGATAATACACACAGTGATGTCACAGTACAGGGATAATAAACACAGTGATGTCACAGTACAGGGATAATAAACACAGTGATGTCACAGTACAGGGATAATACACACAGTGATGTCACAGAACAGATAATACACACAGTGATGTCACAGTACAGAGATAACAAACACAGCGATGTCACAGTACAGGGATAATACACACAGTGATGTCACAGTACAGGGATAATACACACAGTGATGTCACAGTACAGGGATAATAAACACAGTGATGTCACAGTACAGGGATAATAAACACAGTGATGTCACAGTACAGGGATAATAAACACAGTGATGTCACAGTACAGGGATAATAAACACAGCGATGTCACAGTACAGGGATAATACACACAGCGATGTCACAGTACAGGGATAATACACACAGCGATGTCACAGAACAGATAATAAACACAGTGATGTCACAGTACAGGGATAATACACACAGTGATGTCACAGTACAGGGATAATACACACAGTGATGTCACAGTACAGAGATAATACACACAGTGATGTCACAGTACAGTGATAATAAACACAGTGATGTCACAGTACAGGGATAATACACACAGTGATGTCACAGTACAGGGATAATAAACACAGTGATGTCACAGTACAGGGATAATAAACACAGTGATGTCACAGTACAGGGATAATACACACAGTGATGTCACAGAACAGAGATAATAAACACAGCGATGTCACAGTACAGGGATAATACACAGTGATGTCAGAGTACAGGGATAATAAACACAGTGATGTCACAGTACAGGGATAATACACACAGTGATGACACAGTACAGGGATAATACACACAGTGATGTCACAGAACAGATAATACACACAGTGATGTCACAGTACAGAGATAACAAACACAGCGATGTCACAGTACAGGGATAATACACACAGTGATGTCACAGTACAGGGATAATACACACAGTGATGTCACAGAACAGATAATACACACAGTGATGTCACAGTACAGGGATAATACCACAGTACAGGGATAATAAACACAGTGATGTCACAGTACAGGGATAATAAACACAGTGATGTCACAGTACAGGGATAATACACACAGTGATGTCACAGAACAGATAATACACACAGTGATGTCACAGTACAGAGATAACAAACACAGCGATGTCACAGTACAGGGATAATACACACAGTGATGTCACAGTACAGGGATAATACACACAGTGATGTCACAGAACAGATAATACAGACAGTGATGTCACAGTACAGGGATAATACACACAGTGATGTCACAGTACAGGGGTAATAAACACAGTGATGTCATAGTATAGTGATAATAAACACAGAGATGTCACAGAACAGAGATAATAAACACAGTGATGTCACAGTACAGGGATAATAAACACAGTGATGTCACAGTACAGGGATAATAAACACAGTGATGTCACGGTACAGGGATAATGCACACAGTGATGTCACGGTACAGGGATAATAAACACAGTGATGTCACAGTACAGGGATAATAAACACAGTGATGTCACAGTAGAGGGATAATAAACACAGTGATGTCACAGTAGAGGGATAATACACACAGTGATGTCACAGTACAGGGGTAATAAACACGGTGATGTCACAGTATAGTGATAATAAACACAGTGATGTCACAGTAGAGGGATAATACACACAGTGATGTCACAGTACAGGGGTAATAAACACAGTGATGTCACAGTACAGAGGTAATAAACACAGTGATGTCACAGTACAGGGATAATAAACACAGTGATGTCACAGAACAGGGATAATAAACACAGTGATGTCACAGAACAGAGATAACGCAATGAAGCCACAGTGCAGAGATACTACACACAGTAATACCACAGAACAGTGCTAATTAATGCAGTGATGTCGCAGTATAGAGATAATTATTGTAGTGATGTCACAGTGGAACGACAGGACTCCACAGGGTGAAGTCAGGATGGTGGTGGCAGCCATACCAGAAAATATGACCTGTTTAAATCGGGTCTGCTGGTTCCAGGATGACCGAACGGGTGGTGACTCCCATTCAGATGAGGATGCCAGCTGAAGTGCAGTAAGGCTGACTCAGGTACAAACAGAAAGTCTTCCTCCCGTCGCTGGAGACGTAGATGGCGCCAAGTGGTTGAACCAGTTGCACCTTGTGAAGATTTGAATCAAGGTGAGGTGACGGAAGATGGTGAGGGCTCCGGAAAACCTGATGCTGGGGAGCTGGAGTGTGTGAATTACCCTGAAGACCCAGAGAAATGGGACGTAGCTAAGGATGTCACCGCTGAGACCCAAGAGAGGGCTGAAGATGACTGTGTCCAAGGGTGCGGAGGTGGAGGAAGCCACCAAAGGTGTGGGGCCTGAAGCAGATACCTTCTCGAGTGATGGAAACTCAACCAAACCATAACTCCCAAGCAGCATGTCCGCTGTCTTGGGGTCATATTCGACACTGAACTTTCATTTACTCCCTGTATCCGATCACTCACTCGCTCTTGTCACCTGCATCTTAAAAACATCTCCAGAATCCGACCTTTTCTCACCTTTGAAACTGCTAAGACTCTTACTGTCGCTCGTATTCATTCTCGTCTGGACTACTGCAACTCTCTTCTGATCGGTCTCCCTCTTACCAAACTTTCTCCTCTCCAATCCATCTTGAATGCTGCAGCCAGGGTCATATTTCTGTCCAACTGCTTCACCGATGCCTCCATCTTGTGCCAGTCATTATGTTGAGGAGAGCCATAAGATCAAATACTTCATTAACCTCAAGACGTAAGAGATTGAGAGAAGCAACCTATAACATGTATTGTTTAACCTTACAAGCTTTCTCAGATCAAAAGTGAGACCCTAAAGATGGCTGCCATTTCCTGTCTCAGCATACCATGTGCTGGTATCCAAGAGGACGCCCACCCTGATGACCTCATGGATCCACCCACAGTGACACCCTCCTTGATGACCTCATGGACCAACCCACCCTGTTGACCTCTTGGATCCGCCCACGGACTTGCTCATTGCCCAACCCACTAACCAATAGAATACATCCGATCACTCCCATTTTAGAGCTAACCGAGCCCCCTTACAGGGGATATATAAATCTGTGTCCTGACTAAATAAAGCTTGGAGCTGAGCCATAGATTGATCAAGGAGAGTTTACATCTGACTGTGTGTGTCATATGTTTATTTCTTTGATGCACACCTGATCAATATCCATTAGGCCAGGAGTAGGCAACTGAAGTGAACATTTTATTAATTGTTCAACCTAACAATTGCACTGGCTACCCATTCGCTACAGAGTCCAGTATAATCTCATCTCTCTCACCCACAAAGCTCTCCACAGTTCTGCACCGCCTTATATCTCCTCTCTCATCTCTCTCTATCGCCCTCCACGTGCCCTCCGTTCTACAAATGACCTAAGACTAACATCCCCCGTAATCCAAACCTCGCACCTCCGTCTCCAAGACTTCTCTCGTGCTGCGCCAGCTCTCTGGAATGCACTTCCCCAGACGATCAGACTGATACCTAGCCCCGACCTATTCAAGCGCGCTTTAAAAACCCATCTCTTCAAACAAGCCTACCATATCAACTACTCAGTAAACTAACTTTGCCCTGTACCTCCTTCGAAATATTATTCTGAATCTGCACCCTACTATTCATCTGTCTCCACACCCTCCATGCACATGATAACTGCACTTGATACTTGACTATTGCACTTAAACACATGGGCTGATGACCGGATCATTGCCAGACCTGAAATAACGAGCACTTTTCACCTATTGTGTCCCCCCATTTCCTTGTAGATTGTAAGCTTGCGTGCAGGGACCTCACCCCTAATGTCACTGTTTAAATTGTCTTAACTTGTACTGAATTTATTGTCTGTACATGTCCCCGCTTAATTGTAAAATGTTGCGGAATATGTTGGCGCTATATAAATAAAAATTATTATTAAACCAGAGGATGGGAGAAGTGAATCAAGGAGGATCCAGGAGAAACATGTTTGGAGCAAGAGCTTCGGAGACAGGCTGCTGAGTGCCGAGAGGGTGCCTTGGAGAAAGAAGTGTCTGAGCTCAGTGGTCACCTGTCAACGTGGCAAACTGTGACCAAGGCCCTAAGGGAAGATGTGGAAGTGCTCAGAGAAGCATTAAGAGGCCATCTACAAGAGAATGAGGTGGTGGTCGCAGACTTACCACGGCAGTGCCAGAGTGGTAACGAGGCGGAGCTGCCAATGCCCATCTTGGAGAAGGCTCATGCAGAAGATAAAGCGGAGGAAGAGTTTGAGCTAAGAGCTGAACAAGACAGTCACCCGGTCGTGGCAGCTGTCTTGATGGAAAGGTCCATGGCAAAGAAGGAGCCGTCCGTCCATGAAGAGAATGAGGCTCCGCTCTTCAAGTCCGTGATGTACCCGAAGACGTGCAAGATACATGTACCAGTGAAGGTGTGCATGAGGCCTTTAAAAAAGCAGTAGAAGCATGTAGTGTGCACTGGGCACCGGAGACTCAACAGTTTGTCATACTGTCGACTAGGAAAGTCACAGTGATGCGGGAGGCTATCCTGAGGGATATGCATCTACAATGTCTCCGCACGAAACAGATGATCTCGCCGTTTTTGTGTGGGTTTCCTCCCACAATCCAAAGACATTCTGATAGGGAATTTAGATTGTGAGCCCCAACGGGGACAGCGATGATAATGTGTGCAAAACTGTAAAGCGCTGCGGAATATGTTAGCGCTATACAAAAATAAAGATTATTATCCTGGTGAGGATTAAGGCTGCTTTCACTCAAGTTTTTTGCCATCAGTCGCAATCCGTCAAATTTTGAAAAAAACGGATCCGGCGACTGATGCCGCCGGATCCGTTTTTTTCTCATAGACTTGTATTAGTGACGGATTGCGACGGGTGGCCTCACGTCTCTCTCTCTCTCCCCTTAGGATCTAATTAGCCGGATCAACTAGTCGGATCCAGCGAAAAAACGGATCCATCACATCAGTTTTTCACAACCTGCGACGGATCCGTTTTTTTCCAAAATTCAACGGATTGCGACTGATTGCAAAAATCTGATGTGTGAAAGTAGCCTAAGGAAGCCGCTCGATGTTTGGAGCGTGACAGGAAAGCTCAAAGTTAGCTGGGCATTATGGAAGACATCGTTACAGTACCCTCTCTGGTAGGGAAAGTCATTGGAATACTTGGAAAAGTGATGCAAGAACTGGTGAATAGATCCGGTGTGGCGAGAGTGAGGATTCCAGATGATGGTGAAGTCCAGGTAGCTGGTAAAGATGGGATGGTTCAATTTGTCGTAATTAGCTCAGTAGAAAGCGTTGGGAACAATCGAGTGCTTCTTGAATACCGGGTGCCATACCTGAGGGAGATAGAGCAGCTAAGACTGCAGATTAATAAACAGCTACAGAATATAAGATGGTGACCACTTTCAATCCGGGGTCTGTAAATAGGAAAAGATACCCTAAAGAATAGAAGAGTTCAAAGTAGTGACTCCTCTGTTAGCTCAGGTCTGAGTGACCCAGGCTGGAGACTCGGCAGCAGACGTAGTAATGAAGAGTCAGACTCAGATCAGTCACTAGGCTCGACTGGACGGTGGACTCATGACCACAACAACCATGGGTGGCGGCCATGGAAAGAAAGGTCACGAGAAGGGGCACACTTGGAAAGTGGGTTGACTAAAAAGGGTCTGGTGACACATACAGATGGTGACTCAAGGGTTGAAGCCCAAGGCCGACAAATTAACTGCTGGGGGCGGGGAAGGCCTTAGAAAAGTGTGATGCTGAATGACGCCCAAAACCGACTGAGACGGTCCTCTCGACTTGTAGGCCAAGGTGACATGGGTACCCGGTCTCGGGACCGCTGGTTTACGTCAAGTGTTTAACCCAGCAAGTTTGAACAGAGGGAGAGGGTATGTGATGCAGTGACCCATGTTATAGCCAAAGGGCACTGTATGTGCTCCTCAGGATACGCATGGAGGCGTATCTGTAGTGGTGATAATGAAAGTGTCCGGCATGATTGTAAATGGCCGGTATGTGTCGCAGAGGGAGTTTGCGCTGTAAGCCTGTAGTATTGTTGTCCTAGGACCTGTAGTCCCACGAGTATTTGTATAGTTTAAAAGGGAGGCTTGCAGGGTTGGTTGGAGAGCTGGGTGGGACTGGCTAACCACACACACACCTCCCACCTATGGGGTGGTTACGAGTACATAATGTGACCAGGGTTTAGGTCACATGTAGAGAGTGTATGGACCTGAATGGTCAGAATGTGAAGTCCTGAATGGTCAGCTTTGGAATGTCATGGAGTGGACTGGATTCCTGGAAGCACATGGTGAGGCCATGGACTGAAGGTCGGTGTTGGAAGTTCTTAGCAATGGACAGACTTCCTGAATAGCACCTGGTGAGACCGTGTACCCACAGAGCCTGGGATGGCTTCTGTGTTGGCGAAGCCAGGACTGACAAGGAGTCAGTGTGAGGAGCGGAGCTACTGGAAGGTAACCCCAGGTAAGGGGGTTTGCTATATACGGCAGAGAAGTTTATCTGCCATTGGAACAGACTGTCAATGCTTATGACGTTCCATTGATGTATTTAATGAACTGTTTGTGACGCCGTTCGTGATGTTTAATTTACCTGGAATAGACTGATTTTGTGGGAAAACGTGCCTGAGTGCTTTAATCCCGTTGCCAGGCGAGTGTCCCACAACACACTTAGGTAGTGCGATCTCACAAGGGATAATAAACATAGTGACGACACAGAACAAGGATAATACACACAGTGATGTCACAGTACAGAGATAATGTAGTGATGTCACAGTACAGTGATGTCACAATACAGAGATAATTAATGCAGTGATGTCACAGTACAGTGATGTCACAATACAGAAATAATTAATGCAGTGATGTCACAGTACAGGGATAATAAACACAGTGATGTCACAGTACAGGGATAATGCACACAGTGATGTCACAGTACAGGGATAATACACACAGTGATGTCACAGTACAGAGATAATAATCACAGTGATGTCACAGTACAGGGATAATAAACACAGTGATGTCACAGTACAGAGATAATAAACACAGTGATGTCACAGTACAGGGATAATAAACACAGTGACGACACAGAACAAGGATAATACACACAGTGATGTCACAGTACAGAGATAATGTAGTGATGTCACAGTACAGTGATGTCACAATACAGAGATAATTAATGCAGTGATGTCACAGTACAGTGATGTCACAATACAGAGATAATTAATGCAGTGATGTCACAGTACAGGGATAATAAACACAGTGATGTCACAGTACAGGGATAATGCACACAGTGATGTCACAGTACAGGGATAATACACACAGTGATGTCACAGTACAGAGATAATAATCACAGTGATGTCACAGTACAGGGATAATAAACAGTGATGTCACAGAACAGATAATACACACAGTGATGTCACAGTACAGGGATAATAAACACAGTGATGTCACAGTACAGAGATAATAAACACAGTGATGTCACAGTACAGAGATAATACACACAGTGATGTCACAGTACAGGGATGATACACACAGTGATGTCACAGTACAGAGATAATACACACAGTGATGTCACAGTACAGAGATAATACACACAGCGATGTCACAGTACAGAGATAATACACACAGCGATGTCACAGTACAGGGATAATAAACACAGTGATGTCACAGTACAGAGATAATACACACAGCGATGTCACAGTACAGAGATAATAAACCCAGTGATGTCACAGTACAGAGATAATAAACCCAGTGATGTCACAGTACAGGGATAATACACACAGTGATGTCACAGTACAGAGATAATACACACAGTGATGTCACAGTACAGAGATAATACACACAGTGATGTCACAGTACAGGGATAATAAACACAGTGATGTCACAGTACAGGGATAATAAACACAGTGATGTCACAGTACAGAGATAATAAACACAGTGATGTCACAGTACAGGGATAATACACACAGTGATGTCACAGTACAGAGATAATACACACAGTGATGTCACAGTACAGAGATAATAAACACAGTGATGTCACAGTACAGAGATAATAAACACAGTGATGTCACAGTACAGGGATAATACACACAGTGATGTCACAGTACAGAGATAATACACACAGTGATGTCACAGTACAGGGATAATAAACACAGTGATGTCACAGTACAGAGATAATAAACACAGTGATGTCACAATACAGAGATAATTAACGCAGTGATGTCACAGTACAGAGATAATAAACACAGTGATGTCACAGTACAGAGATAATACACACAGTGATGTCACAATACAGAGATAATTAACGCAGTGATGTCACAGTACAGGGATAATAAACACAGTGATCTCACAGTACTGAGATAATAAACACAGAGATGTCACAGTACAGGGATAATACACACAGTGATGTCACAGTACAGAGATAATACACACAGTGATGTCACAGTACAGAGATAATACACACAGTGATGTCACAGTACAGGGATAATACACGTAGCGACGTCACAGTACAGGGATAATACACACAGTGATGTCACATGTCACGATTCCCCTGACCGCTGTCAACACTGGATCAGGATTCCCACCGTGACCGTCACCCCTACGTCACGGATTGAGGTGACTTCAGGCCAACAGACGGCTATCACATGTGCAGGGGGCTTATCTTAGTTATCCCTCCACTCCACGATGTGATGAAAAACCACACACAAGGCTATTGGCCTCTTGCTTACAGCAGGGGCTTATTCTAGGTATCCCACTGCTTTCAATATACCACAAACTGCAGGGATTTATGTATATCCCGCTTACAGTTCCACTTAACACTTGCAGCTCTCTGGCGCCCCCCTTACTCTCAGGTCGGATTAGGTACTGCACCCTGGGTAATTAGTCGCCAGAAAGGCTGCCTGCTATGTACTGGCTATTGGGCACGCTGCAGCGACGCGATAACTACTCCCACTCAGGCAGGAACAATAATTATCAAACCCGCAGTTGCTTCAGCATAATCCAACAGTCAGCGCACTTTCGCTGCCACCAGCTTCGATTAAACGGGTCCGAAGCTAACCCAACACAACAGTAACAGTAGCGTATTTTCCCTTCAAGAGACTTAGGGTACGGTTTAGAACAGGAGAACGAACTAATATATAATAGTATATCCCATTAAAATAACTAGGCAGTGCTTTATCAACAATATTTTATAAAGATGTTACAAATGAGACAATTGCAAATATGTACAAGGGTAATTATAACATAAAGGGAATAAATGAGAAAAAGCAACACTTACATGTTCAAAGCATGACAGGCAACCAGGCTAGGGCAGTTTTTCCCATACGTCCCAGCTCATTTGGACGTGAGCAGGGCTCTTCCAGGACAAGACAAGAAATCAAGCAGCAAGTCACTCCTCAGAGCCTGCCAGACACTTAAAACATTAAGGCTGTGACATCACAGAAAGGCTGGCTTATCCAGACCCTCCTCTCTCTACATTCTGCCTAAACTTTAAACTATTCTCTCTAATTTCTATAACTTCACTACAAAACACGTCATAGTTCTAACAAACCCATCAATCATCTCGAGTTAACGTGAGCATTCTAATGAGATCAAATATGTCCTATCTGGGATACATATTTACAGAGAAAACCCTACTTCTTTACCAGACGAAGTTAGAAGTCCGAGTTTCAATTGATGGGTACCTACACCGAGTGGGAATACGAATATATATTTTTGTGTTCTTACCGTAAACATGGTGCATAATATCGTACCAAAACCAAACAAAGGATCTTTCATGAATTTTGGAGCCACTTTATCAGTTCTGACTAGTGAAGGTGGGAGCGGTGAGGGACTTTCCTCTGAGCCTGGAATTTACGACCCCAGGGCAATAAAACCCCCTTCTAGCATACAGTCCATAGCCCAGAGAGAAACAAGTAGAGTCAGCTAGTGAAGGGGGGGGGGGGGGTTTAGCCCACCTCATGAGCTGACGAGCAACTAAACTTATGATATTTCATACCATATCGTGACATCACAGTACAGGGATAATACACACAGTGATGTCATAGTACAGGGGTAATACACACAGTGATGTCACAGTACAGGGATAATACACGTAGCGACGTCACAGTACAGGGATAATACACGTAGCGACGTCACAGTACAGGGATAATACACACAGTGATGTCACAGTACAGGGATAATACACACAGTGATGTCACAGTACAGGGATAATACACACAGTGATGTCACAGTACAGGGGTAATACACACAGTGATGTCACAGTACAGGGATAATACATGTAGTGACGTCACAGTACAGGGATAATACACAAAGTGATGTCACAGTACAGGGATAATACACACAGTGATGTCACAGTACAGGGATAATACACGTAGTGACGTCACAGTACAGGGGTAATACACGTAGTGACGTCACAGTACAGGGATAATACACGTAGTGATGTCACAGTACAGGGATAATACACGTAGCGATGTCACAGTACAGGGATAATACACGCAGTGATGTCACAGTACAGGGATAATACACGCAGTGATGTCACAGTACAGGGATAATAAACACAGTGATGTCACAGTACAGGGATAATACACACAGTGATGTCACAGTACAGAGATAATACACACAGTGATGTCACAGTACAGGGATAATACACACAGTGATGTCACAGTACAGAGATAATACACGCAGTGACGTCACAGTACAGGGGTAATACACGCAGTGATGTCACAGTACACAGATAATGTACGCAGTGATGTCACAGTACAGAGATAATACACGCAGTGATGTCACAGTACAGGGATAATAAACACAGTGATGTCACAGTACAGGGATAATACACACAGTGATGTCACAGTACAGGGATAATACACGCAGTGACGTCACAGTACAGGGGTAATACACGCAGTGATGTCACAGTACACGGATAATGTACGCAGTGATGTCACAGTACAGAGATAATACACACAGTGATGTCACAGTACAGGGATAATATACACAGTGATGTCACAGTACAGGGGTAATACATGCAGTGATGTCACAGTACACGGATAATGCACGCAGTGACGTCAAAGTACAGGGATAATAAACACAGTGATGTCACAGTACAGGGATAATAAACACAGCGATGTCACAGTACAGGGATAATACACACAGTGATGTCACAGTACAGAGATAATACAAACAGTGATGTCACAGTACAGGGATAATACACACAGTGATGTCACAGTACAAGGATAATACACACAGTGATGTCACAGTACAGAGATAATACACACAGTGATGTCACAGTACAGGGATAATAAACACAATGATGTCACAGTATAGGGATAATAAACACAGTGATGTCACAGTACAGGGATAATACACACAGTGATGTCACAGTACAGGGATAATACACACAGTGATGTCACAGTACAGGGATAATACACACAGTGATGTCACAGTACAGGGATAATACACGCAGTGACGTCAGAGTACAGGGTGTAGGGATTTCACTCACTCAGCTGCGACGGCTGACACTCAGGAGACGTGTTCCTTTAAAGTTCACTGGGTTTATTGCTTCATAAACCATGTTGCAAACAACAGAAAACAAATAGCCTTTGGTTCAGGTAAAGAAAAACAAGTGTCCAGTTCATCCGGCTCAGTCCTGAAGCCGTAACACACTCAGGAGGGTTTCACCTCCACACATATCTACCTGTGTTAAGCATTAGGCTTTCTTTTATATGTCTAACCACACCCAGAACCCATCACATGACCAGACATGTGGTTGTGACATCACCACAGGTCCTGAAACACATATAGGTAGCCATGGTTACATCACAGCAACAAGCCATCTATAAGACACATATCTCCCATCGATTAGACATCCTTTAGCCACGCTACATACCTCCCCCCTCTGCCTAAAGCCGTGGGGCTTGGCACTTTCTCCCACTAGACAAGGGATTCTTGACAGGGCATCAGCATTACCGTGCAGCTTTCCGGCCCTATGTTCCACATGGAAACAGAAGTCCTGCAGGGCTAAGAACCAACGGGTGACCCTAGCATTTCTACCCTTCGTTTCCCTCATCCACCTAAGTGGGGCATGGTCGGATATCAGTCTAAATTTACGTCCCAGCAAATAGTACTGTAATGTGTCGACTGCCCATTTTATGGCCAAGCACTCCTTTTCAACGACTGAGTAGTTCTTTTCAGACGAGGACAGCTTCCTACTCAGATAGAGAACAGGATGCTCCTCTCCATGTAGTTCTTGGGAAAGGACTGCTCCCACCCCAACATCTGAGGCATCTGTCTGAAGAATAAACTCTTTCTTGAAGTTTGGGGCCATCAGAACGGGTTGCTTACATAAAGCCTCTTTCATTTCTTGGAAGGCTGAATCTGTTTCTTCGGACCACTTAACCATTACTGATTTTGTCCCTTTTAGCAGGTCAGTCAGAGGCGCCGCCATTGTGGCGAAGTTTGGGATGAACCTCCTGTAATATCCCACGATTCCCAGGAAGGCTTTAACTTGCTTCTTGGAAACTGGTTTTGGCCATGTTTGAATTGCCTCCACTTTACTGATTTGGGGTTTTATTTCTCCATGACCCACTATGTATCCAAGGTACTTAGCTTCTTCTTTACCCAATGCACACTTCTTCGGGTTTATTGTAAATCCGGCCTCTCTTATAGCATCAAACACCGCTTGGACTTTCTCCAGATGACTCTCCCAGTCCGGGCTAAAGATGACGATATCATCTAGGTACGCAGCAGCGTATGCCTTGTGGGGTGCAAGGACTCTATCCATAGCCCTTTGGAAGGTGGCCGGAGCTCCCTGTAGGCCAAATGGCATCCGGACATACTGGAAGCATCCATCTGGTGTAGAAAACGCCGTCTTCTCCTTGGCTTCCTGTGCCATGGGGATCTGCCAATACCCCTTCGTCAAATCCAAGGTGGTTATGTACCTGGCGGGCCCAAGCCTTTCGATGAGCTCATCAACTCGGGGCATCGGATATGCGTCGAACTTGGAGACCTCATTCAACTTCCTATAGTCGTTGCAAAATCTCCACTCCCCATCAGGTTTTGGGACCAGGACAATTGGGCTCGACCAACCGCTCTTGGATTCCTCAATGACTCCAAGCTTCAACATACGCTCCACTTCCTTGGAGACTATTTCTCGACGGGCCTCAGGAATTCTATAGGGCTTCACGTTCACGCGCACATGGGGCTCTGTCAGGACCTCATGCTCTATGACCTTCGTGTACCCAGGCAACTCGGAAAACAGGTCCCTGTTTTTCTGGAGTAACTCCCGGCATTGCTGTTTCTGGGACTCCGATAGCGTCTCCGCTATAGTAACCGCTCCAACCTCATCTTCTGGGTTGCTTAACAACGATGGAGTTACTGTCGGCTCTCTATCTTGCCACGGCTTGATAAGGTTGACATGGTATACTTGGAATGGTTTCCGTCTTCCTGGTTGGTGAATTTTATAGTTTACTTCACCAAGTTTCTCGACAACCTCATATGGCCCTTGCCATTTGGCCAAGAACTTGCTTTCCACTGTCGGAACTAACACAAGAACTCGGTCTCCCGGATTGAATTGCCTCACTCTTGCAGACCGGTTGTAGACCCTGGCCTGAGCTTCTTGTGCTTGGAGAAGGTGTTCTTTCACGATAGGCATCACCTTTGCAATCCTCTGCTGCATCAGGGCCACATGCTCAATGACGCTTCTGTGGGGCGTGACTTCGGCTTCCCAGGTTTCCTTGGCTATATCCAGGAGTCCTCGTGGATGTCGGCCATACAGAAGCTCAAACGGTGAGAAACCTGTGGAGGCCTGTGGAACTTCACGAATGGAAAACATCAAATAGGGTAAGAGACAATCCCAGTCTCTACCGTCTTTCTCTATAGCTTTTCTCAGCATGCTCTTCAGTGTCTTGTTAAATCTCTCAACAAGGCCATCTGACTGGGGATGGTACACCGAGGTCCTCAACTGGGAGATTTTCAGGGCTTTGCATAGTTCCCTCATCACCTTGCTCATGAAAGGTGTCCCCTGGTCAGTCAGGATCTCCTTCGGCAGACCTGTCCGGGAAAAGACATGGACCAACTCGCGAGCTATACTCTTTGAAGAAGAATTTCTCAAGGGAATTGCCTCAGGATAGCGTGTGGCGTAGTCCAGGATGACTAATATATACTGATGGCCCCGGGCTGATTTAACTAAGGGACCGACCAAGTCCATGGCAATTCTCTCGAATGGCACCTCAATAATGGGCAGTGGCACAAGGGGGTTCCGGAAATGAGGAGTGGGAGCAGTTAGCTGACATGTAGGGCAGGACCTGCAATAGTTCACTATTTCCCGGTGGCACCCAGGCCAATAGAACCTCTGCACAACCCGTTCCTGCGTTTTTTCCACCCCTAGGTGTCCACCCAAGATGTGTGAATGGGCCATGTCCAACACCTTCCGTCTATATGGACCCGGCACTACCAACTGCTCTACCAACTCCTCCCTTATTTTCGTGACCCGGTACAACAACTCCCTGCTCATTAGAAAATGGGGAAATCTTGTGTCTGCCCCCGGCTCCTGTACCACCCCGTCAATAACTGTGACATTATTAAAGGCTTCCCTCAGAGTGGGGTCCCTATGTTGGGCAGTCCCAAAATTTTCACCGGATACCTCTAACTCCAGAATGTCAGATGCAGGGGACACTTCCTCCTCATCTCCAGCCAGGACACAAAACGGAAATCTGTCTGACTCTGGGTGTGGCACCACCCTTCCCGGGTTCACTGGTTCCCTACTCTTGCTAGGGAGCTCAGAACCTTTCCCCCACAAATCCCAAAACAAACAGAAATCCCGGCCAATAATTATAGGGTGCAACAAGTCCTGAACGACGCCGACTATGTGGGACTCCGTGCCACATGTCGTTTCAATGTTCACACTGGCCACAGGGTAGTCCTTTGCATCACCATGTATGCACCGCACTCCGACCTTCTTTCCCGGGAGCAGGTGGAGAGGAAAAGTGGCCCTCACCAGGGTCACTAGGCTCCCCGAGTCTAACAGTGCCATTACTGCTTGACCGTTCACCTTCACGGGACATGCTTGAGGTCCCTCGTTGGGCGGAGAGTTCACACTGCAAGCTGGATACGCATAGTATGAACAACGGCGTCCCATGCTGCAGTCCATCTGCTCAGTGGTTTGGGAACAACGGGCAGCTATATGTCCTGGCTTGTGGCACCTCCAACAAATAATATCACCCGTGGGGACCTTGGGCACCACCTCCCCCGCCCTTTGTGACCTTGGACGCACCACCCCTTTTTGGGACTCAGCTGCCTTCTGGGATCCCCAGTACGGCATGGGCTGCCTCCCGAAGGAGCCTTCCAACCCTTGGTACCTCTCAACCAGTCCGATCAGCTCGTCGGCATTCTGGGGATCACCCTGGGCAACCCAAGACTGTATAGGCCTCGGGAGGGAATGGACAAACCGATCCATCATCACCCGTTCTACCATCTGTGCAGGCGCAGAGGACTCTGGCTGCAGCCATTTCTGGACCAGGTGCAACAGATGAAACATTTGGGAACGAGGTGGTTTGTTCCGGTGATAGCCCCAGGAGTGAACTCGCTGTGCCCTGACAGTCAGTGTCACCCCCAAACGTGCGAGAATCTCGGCTTTCAATTTGTGATACTCTTTGGCATCCTGCAAGGTCAAATCATAGTACGCCTTCTGGGGTTCTCCTGTCAGGTATGGCGCAAGTACCTCTGCCCACTGCTCTGGCGGAAGTTTTTCCCTCTCAGCGACCCTCTCAAACACCGTCAGGAAGGCCTCAACATCATCCCCGGGAGTCATTTTCTGCAATGCGCGTCTTACCGTTTTCCGAACGTGGGTGTCATCAGCCAAACCTGGGGTTGGGGCGCTCGCCTTGCCCTGGATGGCGGTTGCCAGAAGCTGCATCTGCTGCTGATGCTCCTGCTGGCTCTGCTGCATCTGCTGCCGTTGCTCCTGCTGGCTCTGCTGCATCTGCTGCTGGCTCTGTTGTAACTGCTGCCGTTGCTCCTGCTGGCTCTGTTGTATCTGCTGCATCAACAGCCTGTTGGTCTCTTGCTGCCTTTTCTCCTGCTGTGACTGCATCTGGACCAATTGTTTCAGCAGGTCCTCCATTTTCTCCGGCAATGCTTGCTGGTTTGCAACAGCCTTGACCCAGGACATTCAAAATAAACTCACGTCTCCGCTGGGAACGCTGCTCGCACGTCTACCACCAATTGTAGGGATTTCACTCACTCAGCTGCGACGGCTGACACTCAGGAGACGTGTTCCTTTAAAGTTCACTGGGTTTATTGCTTCATAAACCATGTTGCAAACAACAGAAAACAAATAGCCTTTGGTTCAGGTAAAGAAAAACAAGTGTCCAGTTCATCCGGCTCAGTCCTGAAGCCGTAACACACTCAGGAGGGTTTCACCTCCACACATATCTACCTGTGTTAAGCATTAGGCTTTCTTTTATATGTCTAACCACACCCAGAACCCATCACATGACCAGACATGTGGTTGTGACATCACCACAGGTCCTGAAACACACATAGGTAGCCATGGTTACACCACAGCAACAAGCCATCTATAAGACACATATCTCCCATCGATTAGACATCCTTTAGCCACGCTACAAGGGGTAATACACGCAGTGATGTCACAGTACACGGATAATGCACACAGTGACGTCACAGTACAGGGATAATAAACACAGTGATGTCACAGTACAGGGATAATAAACACAGTGATGTCACAGTACAGGGATAATACACGCAGTGATGTTACAGTACAGGGATAATACACGCAGTGATGTCACAGTACAGGGATAATACACACAGTGATGTCACAGTACAGGGATAATACACGCAGTGATGTTACAGTACAGGGATAATACACGCAGTGATGTCACAGTACAGGGATAATACACGCAGTGATGTCACAGTACAGGGATAATACACGCAGTGATGTCACAGTACAGGGATAATACACACAGTGATGTCACAGTACAGGGATAATAAACACAGTGATGTCACAGTACAGGGATAATACACACAGTGGTGTCACAGTACAGGGATAATACACACAGTGGTGTCACAGTACAGGGATATACACACAGTGGTGTCACAGTACAGGGGTAATGCACACAGTGGTGTCACAGCACAGGGATAATGCACACAGTGGTGTCACAGTACAGAAATAATACAGGCAGTGATGTCACAGTAAAGGGATAATACACACAGTGATGTCACAGTACAGAGATAATAAACACAGTGATGTCACAGTACAGGGATAATACACACAGTGATGTCACAGCACAGGGATAATACACGCAGTGATGTCACAGTACAGAGATAATAAACACAGTGATGTCACAGTACAGAGATAATACACACAGTGATGTCACAGCACAGGGATAATACACGCAGTGATGTCACAGTACAGGGATAATACACGCAGTGATGTAACAGTACAGGGATAATAAACACAGTGATGTCACAGTACAGGGATAATACACACAGTGATGTCACAGTACAGGGATGTCACGATTCCCCTGACCGCTGTCACCACTGGGTCAGGATTCACACCGTGACCGTCACCCCTACGTCACGGATCAGGGTGACTTTAGGCCAACAGACGGCTATCACATGTGCAGGGGGGCTTATCTTAGTTATCCCTCCACTGCTAACAATGTGATGAAAAACCACACACAAGGCTATTGACCTCTTAGTTTACAGCAGGGGCTTATTCTAGGTATCCCACTGCTTTTCTATATACCACGAACTGCAGGGATTTATGTATATCCCGCTTACAGTTCCACTTAACACTTGCAGCTCTCTGGCGCCCCCCTTTCTCTCAGGTCAGATTAGGTACTGCACCCTGGGTAATTAGTCGCCAGAAAGGCTGCCTGCTATGTACTGGCTATTGGGCACGCTGCAGCGACGCGATAACTACTCCCACACAGGCAGGAACAATAATTATCAAACCCGCAGTTGCTTCAGCATAATCCAACCGTCAGCACACTTTCGCTGCCACCAGCTTCGATTAAACGGGTCCGAAGCTAACCCAACACAACAGTAACAGTAGCGTATTTTCCCTTCAAGAGACTTAGGGTACGGTTTAGAGCGGGAGAACGAACTAATATATAATAGTATATCCCATTCAAAATAACTAGGCAGTGCGTTATTAAAAATAGTTTATAAAGATGTTATACATGAGACAATTGCAAATATGTACAAGGGTAATTATAACATAAAGGGAATAAATGAGAAAAGATAACACTCACATATTAAAAGCATTGCAGGCATCCAGGCTAGTGCAGTTTCCATACATCCCAGTCCATGGGATGTACCAGCTCTTCCAGGACAATAGGACAAAGCAGTCCAGAAGGAGAAATCAGCAAAAAGTGACTCCTCAGAGCCTGCCAGACACTTAAAACATTAAGGCTGTGACATCACAGAAAGGCTGGCTTATCCAGACCCTCCTCTCTCTACATTCTGCCTAAACTTTAAACTATTCTCTCTAATTTCTATAACTTCACTACAAAACATGACAGAGTCATACCAAACCCATAATTCATCTCGGATTAACGTGAGCATTCTAATGAGATCAAATATGTCCTATCTGGGATACATATTTACAGAGAAAACCCTACTTCTTTACCAGATGGAGTTAGAAGCCCGAGATTCATGGGATGTGTAAATACACGGAGTGAGACTAAGAATATATATTTTCGTATTTCTAGCTTAAATCGTTTGCCTAATATCTAACAAAAACTAAACAAAGAATCTTTCATGAATTTTTGGAGCCATTTTCCTGTTCTAGCTGGAGCGAGATTCTACCCTGGCCGTAAATTCCTCTCGGCCATAAAACTTCCCCCAGTGCAGGGGCAAAGCAGCTCTTGGCTGAATGAAAGGGAAGGGGGGCTTGTTAGCCCACAGCCTTGAGCAAGAGAACTACTTATGATATTTCATACCATATCGTGACACCTCCCCCTTTTGGTGTGCGCTAGGGAGGCAGTACCCCACGGTATGCCTCCATGGGCACCTCAGTAGGTTCACCCTGGCGGGAGAGTCCATCTGCATTCCCATGCTCTTTGCCCATTTTATGTTCAATGGTGAAGTCAAACTGCTGAAGGGCAAGGCTCCAGCGTAGCAACCTGCCGTTGGTTCCACACATGGCGTTTAGCCAGCGCAGAGGGTTGTGGTCGGTCACCACAGTGAAGGTGTGACCGTACAAGTAGGGCTGCAAGCGCTGCAGGGCCCAGACTATGGCCAGGCACTCCTTCTCGATGGTGGAGTAGGCCACTTCCCTCGGCAAAAGTTTCCGACTCAGGTATAACACGGGGTGCTCTTGGTCCTCCGAGTCAACCTGGCTGAGTACAGCACCAAGGCCAAACTCGCTGGCGTCGGTCTGCACCAAGAACGGTCGACTGCTGTCGACTGCTTTCAACACAGGGGCGTTGCACAGTGCGGTTTTCAACGCCTTGAAAGCCCCCTCACAGCCATCTGTCCAGTTGACGATGTGGGGTAGCTTCTTCCTGGTGAGGTCCGTCAAAGGTTTTGCCAGGCTACTATAGTGCTGTACGAAGCGCCTATAGTACCCTGCAGTGCCCAAGAAGGACATCACCTGTTTCTTGGTCACGGGAGTGGGCCAGTCCACGATCGCGCCCACTTTCTCCGGCTCTGGCTTCAGGGTGCCTCCGCCTACCCGGTGTCCTAGGTAGTGAACCTCCCTCTTGCCCATCTGACACTTCCCCGGCTTGATAGTCAGTCCTGCTTGGTGAATCCGCCTGAGCACCTCCTCAAGATGCTGCAGGTGTTCCTTCCAGGAGGGACTGAAGATGGCAATGTCATCCAAGTACGCCACGGCGTACGTCTCCAGTCCCTGAAGCAGGCGGTTGACCATCCGCTGGAAAGTGGCAGGGGCATTCTTCATGCCGAAGGGCATGACCGTGGACTCGTACAGTCCAAAGGGTGTGATAAAGGCGGACTTCTCCTGCGCCTCGGGGCTCAGGGGAATCTGCCAGTATCCTCGACTCAGATCCATTATTGTTAGATAATCTGCGACAGCTAACTTCTCAAGCAGGTCCTCCATGCGCGGCATTGGGTGCGCATCCGAGGCTGTGATGGCGTTGAGCCCCCTGTAGTCCACGCAGAACCGTGTGATCCGGTCCTTCTTTGGCACGAGAACTACAGGTGATGCCCACGCGCTCTTTGACCGTCGAATCACCCCCAGCTGTAACATCTCATCGATCTCTTGGCGCATAGTCTGCTGCACCTGGTCAGAGATTCGATAGGGTGTTCGCCGTAGTGGGGCGTGATTCCCGGTGTCCACCTCGTGGACGGCTAACTCAGTCCTCCCAGGTCGGTTGGAGAATACGACCCGGAAGGGTTCCAGTGTGGTTTGCAACTGCACCCGCTGGGGTTCAGTTAACGAGGCGCTTACCTCCACATCCTCGATGGACCCATTGGCCTTGGCTTGGGCCAGCAAGTCCAGGAGGGTGTCTTCCTCACCGTCTTCGGGCAAGCTGCAGACCGGTAGGACGAAAGGTTCACGTTCGTGATGAGCCTTCATCATGTTGACGTGAAAGGCCTTTCGCCTACCCCGAGCGTGGTCAAGCGTGACCACGTACGTGACCGGGTTGAGCTGTTGGTGGACGACGTACGGGCCCTCCCAGGCTGCCTGAAGCTTATCCGTTGGTACGGGGACCAGCACCCACACCTTTTGACCCACGTGGTAGGTCCGCTCCCGGGCGTTCTGGTCGTACCAGTGCTTCTGATCAGCCTGAGCCTGCGTCATGTTGTCATGCACCAACTGCGTCAAGGTCTGCATCTTGTCACGGAAGCGCATGACATACTCCACTATGGACACTTCAGAAGGGTTAGGCTCCTCTTCCCAGGATTCTCTTACCAACCCAAGGGGTCCCCGAACTCGCCTGCCGTACAGGAGCTCGAAGGGGGAGAACCCCGTCGAGGCCTGCGGAACCTCTCGGTAAGCGAACAGCAGGTGTGGGAGGTACCGCTCCCAGTCGCGCCCTTGAGTCTCAACCAGCATGCGTAGCATCTGTTTGAGGGTACCATTGAAGCGTTCACACAAGCCATTGGTCTGTGGGTGGTACGCACTCGATACCAGGTGCTTCATCTGCATTTTCTTACAGAGAGCCTCCATTAGGCGAGACATAAATTGGGTCCCTTGATCAGTAAGCATTTCCCTGGGAAATCCTACACGTGAAAAGATGGCCAACAGGGCATCCGCCACCTTATCTGCCCTAGTTGACGACAGAGCTACTGCCTCTGGGTACCGGGTAGCATAGTCTACCACAGTAAGGATGTATTGCTTTCCAGAGCTGCTGGGGACGGCCAGCGGGCCCACAATGTCCACCGCGATCCTCTGGAAAGGCTCCTCTATCACTGGCAAAGGGATCAGGGGAGCCTTAAGAGCAGGCCCCGCCTTCCCCACTCTTTGACAGGTGACACAGGAGCGGCAGTAGTTTGACACATCTGTCCCCATCTTAGGCCAATAGAAGTGTTGAGACAGCCGGGCCTTAGTTTTGCTGATCCCCAAGTGTCCAGCTAGCGGGATCTCATGGGCAATCCGCAACAACTCACCCCGGAATTGCTGCGGGACGACCAGCTGTCTTTCCCTCAACCACTCCTTTTGTGATTCTCCGGGTACTGTCTCCCGGTACAACCTTCCTTGTTCCCAGAACACCTTCTCCTTATCAGTCTCGGAGAAGCGCGTCCCGGCAAGTTGTCTCAAACTCTCTAGGCTCGCATCTGTGTGCAGAGCGGCCTGAAACTCCTGGCTAGGGGAAGCCAGAAGCGACGTCAGGGTCCCTTCCCCACGGGAACCCTCTTGGACCTGCTCTGGGTCCACCTCTGGTTCAGTCACAGTGATGACTGAGGAGGGTCCGGAAGGCAGACAGTTATCTGCGTTCCGGGCACTCTGACTGCGGGTGACAGCAGCTACATAGGCTGTCTCCCCGGGGGTTTCTACAGGCCCATCAGCCGGCGCTGCTATGGGCTCTACCTCCCCATCCACCCCCAACACTCCAGGGGCAGTGCTACTTATGGGCCAGTTACCTTCCTCGGTGGCACTGGTCACTTTCATGGCGTCACCTTCCTCCCGGTTCCCATGCATCTCCCCATTTCCTGTAGCACCGACACTTGCCCCTGTTAGGGGTTCCTCAGCCGTCTCACTCCGCAGAGCGACGTGGCTGGGCACGCCTGTACCTATGGACACATTAACCTTCACAGAAAAATCATTATCAGGTTCCGCTGGCACAGGTACAACATTTTCACCATCAATCCTAGGGAAAAAATGGTTATTAGATGCATCATTACAAGATAAAGCATGGTCAGGTAACACATGCAATTTCCCATCATCATCATCATCATCAGGGTTAACGTTACCCTTATTAGTAGATTGGGGAGGGGTGTCAGGGACGTAGTATGCAAACATCCTCCCCAAATCAGTTCCCAACAAAACATCAGTGGGCAAATTATCCGACAGCCCCACTTCCTTCACCCCGCTCCCAGCACCCCAATCAATAAAAACCCGGGCCATCGGTAAGGGACAGCTAATGCCCCCAATCCCAGTGACAGTTAGGGTTTTCCCCGGAATGATTTCTTCAGGGGCCGCCAGTTCGGGTCGGATGAGGGTTCGTTCAGCCCCGGTGTCCTTGAGGCCTGTAGCAACATGGCCTCCCACAGTGACGGGCTGTACGTTGTCACACACCCTCCCAACCACACCACCCACAAAAAGAACTGCTGCATTAGGCCCTGGGGCCTTGGCTGGGGGGTTCTTCGGCCTGTCTGGACAGAAGGTACTGATATGCCCAGGCCGCTTGCAGGTGTGACACGTGCGAGGTTCGGTGGTAGGTCTGGTGCTGTTGGCCACAGGGCCAGGACCTCGGGTGTGCTGGCTGGCAGGGATACTGGCGTTGGTTGCAGGCTTACCCCCTCTCCAGCTGGTGGTGACTGGCTTCCGCACTTTCGATCTACGGTTGGCCTCATAGGCATCGGCAATCTGCGCTGCTTTCGTCACGTCTTTGGGTTCTCTGTCCATCACGAACTGTCGCACCTCAGCTGGGCAAAGATGAAAGAACTGGTCTTTGATCATCAGGTCTCGCAGCTGCGCAAAGGTGGTCACTGACAGTCCTTGGGTCCACTGGTCAAAGTGGGTCCCCAGTCCATGCACCACATCACTGTAACTGTCGTGTGGGCCACGTTGGAGGGTCCGGAACTTTCTACGGTACACCTCGGGTGTAAGCTGGTACTTGGCTATCAGAGCCTGCTTGATGGCCTCATAGTCTCCATCTTGTTCTTGAGGGAGGGCAGCAAACGCCTCCAGAGCTTTACCTTTCAGCCCTGGTGTCAGGTATCGGGCCCATTCATCTGTAGGCAGCTGGTATTGCCTGCAGGCTTTCTCAAAGGCCCGCAGAAAAGTGTCCAAATCTCCGTCCTTCTCTGTCACGATTCCCCTGACCGCTGCCACCACTGGGTCAGGATTCACACCGTGACCGTCACCCCTACGTCACGGATCAGGGTGACTTTAGGCCAACAGACGGCTATCACATGTGCAGGGGGGCTTATCTTAGTTATCCCTCCACTGCTAACAATGTGATGAAAAACCACACACAAGGCTATTGACCTCTTAGTTTACAGCAGGGGCTTATTCTAGGTATCCCACTGCTTTTCTATATACCACGAACTGCAGGGATTTATGTATATCCCGCTTACAGTTCCACTTAACACTTGCAGCTCTCTGGCGCCCCCTTACTCTCAGGTCAGATTAGGTACTGCACCCTGGGTAATTAGTCGCCAGAAAGGCTGCCTGCTATGTACTGGCTATTGGGCACGCTGCAGCGACGCGATAACTACTCCCACACAGGCAGGAACAATAATTATCAAACCCGCAGTTGCTTCAGCAGAATCCAACCGTCAGCACACTTTCGCTGCCACCAGCTTCGATTAAACGGGTCCGAAGCTAACCCAACACAACAGTAACAGTAGCGTATTTTCCCTTCAAGAGACTTAGGGTACGGTTTAGAGCAGGAGAACGAACTAATATATAATAGTATATCCCATTAAAAATAATTAGGCAATGCTTTATCAAAAATAGTTTATAAAGAGGTTATAAATGAGACAATTGCAAATATGTACATGGGTAATTATAACATAAAGGGAATAAATGAGAAAAGCAACACTTACATGTTTAAAGCATGACAAGCAACCAGGCTAGTGCAGTTTCCATACATCCCAGTCCATGGGATGTACCAGCTCTTCCAGGACAATAGGACAAAGCAGTCCAGAGGGAGAAATCAGCAAAAAGTGACTCCTCAGAGCCTGCCAGACACTTAAAACATTAAGGCTGTGACATCACAGAAAGGCTGGCTTATCCAGACCCTCCTCTCTCTACATTCTGAGGAAACTTTAAACTATTTCCTCTGATTTCTATAACTTCACTACAAAACATGACAGAGTCATACCAAACTCATAAATCATCTCGGATTAACGTGAGCATTCTAATGAGATCAAATATGTCCTATCTGGGATACATATTTACAGAGAAAACCCTACTTCTTTACCAGATGGAGTTAGAAACCCGAGTGTCATGAGATGTGTAGCTACACCGAGTGGGACTACGAATATATATTTTCGTATTTCTAGCTTAAATCGTTTGCCTAATATCTAACAAAAACTAAACAAAGAATCTTTCATGGATTTTTGGAGCCATTTTTCCTGTTCTAGCTGGACAAGAGCTTACACAGGAAATGCCAGTCGTAAATTCCGTTCGGCCATAAAACTTCTAACCCCCACACTCTCTGAGAAGGAAAGCCAGGAATTTGCAGCTACAACTGTTACTCCAAGAAGGGGGGGCTTAGCCCACTCAGGCTAGCAAAAGAACTACTTATGATATTTCATACCATATCGTGACACCTCCCCCTTTTGGTGTGCGCTAGGGAGGCAGTACCCCACGGTATGCCTCCATGGGCACCTCAGTAGGTTCACCCTGGCGGGAGAGTCCATCTGCATTCCCATGCTCTTTGCCCATTTTATGTTCAATGGTGAAGTCAAACTGCTGAAGGGCAAGGCTCCAGCGTAGCAACCTGCCGTTGGTTCCACACATGGCGTTTAGCCAGCGCAGAGGGTTGTGGTCGGTCACCACAGTGAAGGTGTGACCGTACAAGTAGGGCTGCAAGCGCTGCAGGGCCCAGACTATGGCCAGGCACTCCTTCTCGATGGTGGAGTAGGCCACTTCCCTCGGCAAAAGTTTCCGACTCAGGTATAACACGGGGTGCTCTTGGTCCTCCGAGTCAACCTGGCTGAGTACAGCACCAAGGCCAAACTCGCTGGCGTCGGTCTGCACCAAGAACGGTCGACTGCTGTCGACTGCTTTCAACACAGGGGCGTTGCACAGTGCGGTTTTCAACGCCTTGAAAGCCCCCTCACAGCCATCTGTCCAGTTGACGATGTGGGGTAGCTTCTTCCTGGTGAGGTCCGTCAAAGGTTTTGCCAGGCTACTATAGTGCTGTACGAAGCGCCTATAGTACCCTGCAGTGCCCAAGAAGGACATCACCTGTTTCTTGGTCACGGGAGTGGGCCAGTTCACGATCGCGCCCACTTTCTCCGGCTCTGGCTTCAGGGTGCCTCCGCCTACCCGGTGTCCTAGGTAGTGAACCTCCCTCTTGCCCATCTGACACTTCCCCGGCTTGATAGTCAGTCCTGCTTGGTGAATCCGTCTGAGCACCTCCTCGAGATGCTGCAGGTGTTCCTTCCAGGAGGGACTGAAGATGGCAATGTCATCCAAGTACGCCACGGCGTACGTCTCCAGTCCCTGAAGCAGGCGGTTGACCATCCGCTGGAAAGTGGCAGGGGCATTCTTCATGCCGAAGGGCATGACCGTGGACTCGTACAGTCCAAAGGGTGTGATAAAGGCGGACTTCTCCTGCGCCTCGGGGCTCAGGGGAATCTGCCAGTATCCTCTACTCAAATCCATTATTGTCAGGTATTTTGCGCCAGCTAACTTCTCAAGCAGCTCCTCGATGCGCGGCATTGGGTGCGCATCCGAGGCTGTGATGGCGTTGAGCCCCCTGTAGTCCACGCAGAACCGTGTGGTCCGGTCCTTCTTTGGCACGAGAACTACAGGCGATGCCCACGCGCTCTTTGACCGTCGAATCACCCCCAGCTGTAACATCTCATCGATCTCTTGGCGCATAGTCTGCTGCACCTGGTCAGAGATTCGATAGGGTGTTCGCCGTAGTGGGGCGTGATTCCCGGTGTCCACCTCGTGGACGGCTAACTCAGTCCTCCCAGGTCGGTTGGAGAATACGACCCGGAAGGGTTCCAGTGTGGTTTGCAACTGCACCCGCTGGGGTTCAGTTAACGAGGCGCTTACCTCCACATCCTCGATGGACCCATTGGCCTTGGCTTGGGCCAGCAAGTCCAGGAGGGTGTCTTCCCCACCGTCTTCGGGCAAGCTGCAGACCGGTAGGACGAAAGGTTCACGTTCGTGATGAGCCTTCATCATGTTGACGTGAAAGGCCTTTCGCCTACCCCGAGCGTGGTCAAGCGTGACCACGTAAGTGACCGGGTTGAGCTGTTGGTGGACGACGTACGGGCCCTCCCAGGCTGCCTGAAGCTTATCCGTTGGTACGGGGACCAGCACCCACACCTTTTGACCCACGTGGTAGGTCCGCTCCCGGGCATTCTGGTCGTACCAGTGCTTCTGATCAGCCTGAGCCTGCGTCATGTTGTCATGCACCAACTGCGTCAAGGTCTGCATCTTGTCACGGAAGCGCATGACATACTCCACTATGGACACTTCAGAAGGGTTCGGCTCCTCTTCCCAGGATTCTCTTACCAACCCAAGGGGTCCCCGAACTCGCCTGCCGTACAGGAGCTCGAAGGGGGAGAACCCCGTCGAGGCCTGCGGAACCTCTCGGTAAGCGAACAGCAGGTGTGGGAGGTACCGCTCCCAGTCGCGCCCTTGAGTCTCAACCAGCATGCGTAGCATCTGTTTGAGGGTACCATTGAAGCGTTCACACAAGCCATTGGTCTGTGGGTGGTACGCACTCGATACCAGGTGCTTCACCTGCATTTTCTTACAGAGAGCCTCCATTAGGCGAGACATAAATTGGGTCCCTTGATCAGTAAGCATTTCCCTGGGAAATCCTACACGTGAAAAGATGGCCAACAGGGCATCCGCCACCTTATCTGCCCTAGTTGACGACAGAGCTACTGCCTCTGGGTACCGGGTAGCATAGTCTACCACAGTAAGGATGTATTGCTTTCCAGAGCTGCTGGGGACGGCCAGCGGGCCCACAATGTCCACCGCGATCCTCTGGAAAGGCTCTTCTATCACTGGCAAAGGGATCAGGGGAGCCTTAAGAGCAGGCCCCGCCTTCCCCACTCTTTGACAGGTGACACAGGAGCGGCAGTAGTTTGACACATCTGTCCCCATCTTAGGCCAATAGAAGTGTTGAGACAGCCGGGCCTTAGTTTTGCTGATCCCCAAGTGTCCAGCTAGCGGGATCTCATGGGCAATCCGCAACAACTCACCCCGGAATTGCTGCGGGACGACCAGCTGTCTTTCCCTCAACCACTCCTTTTGTGATTCTCCGGGTACTGTCTCCCGGTACAACCTACCTTGTTCCCAGAACACCTTCTCCTTATCAGTCTCGGAGAAGTGCGTCCCGGCAAGTTGTCTCAAACTCTCTAGGCTCGCATCTGTGTGCAGAGCGGCCTGAAACTCCTGGCTAGGGGAAGCCAGAAGCGATGTCAGGGTCCCTTCCCCACGGGAACCCTCTTGGACCTGCTCTGGGTCCACCTCTGGTTCAGTCACCGTGATGACTGAGGAGGGTCCGGAAGGCTGACAGTTATCTGCGTTCCGGGCACTCTGACTGCGGGTGACAGCAGCTACGTAGGCTGTCTCCCCGGGGGTTTCTACAGGCCCATCAGCCGGCGCTGCTATGGGCTCTACCTCCCCATCCACCCCCAACACTCCAGGGGCTGGGCTACTTATGGGCCAGTTACCTTCCTCGGTGGCACTGGTCACTTTCATGGCGTCACCTTCCTCACGGTTCCCATGCATCTCCCCATTTCCTGTAGCACCGACACTTGCCCCTGTTAGGGGTTCCTCAGCCGTCTCACTCCGCAGAGCGACGTGGCTGGGCACACCTGTACCTATGGACACATTAACCTTCACAGAAAAATCATTATCAGGTTCAGCTGGCACAGGTACAACATTTTCACCATCAATCCTAGGGAAAAAATCATTAGTAGATGCATCAACACAAGATAAAGCATGGTCAGGTAACACATGCGATTTCCCATCATCATCATCATCAGGGTTAACTTTACCCTCATTAGTAGATTGGGGAGGGGTGTCAGGAACGTAGTATGCATACATCCTCCCCAAATCAGTCCCCAACAAAACATCAGTGGGCAAATTATCAGACAGCCCCACTTCCTTCACCCCGCTCCCAGCACCCCAATCAATAAAAACCCGGGCCATTGGTAAGGGACAGCTGATGCCCCCAATCCCAGTGACAGTTAGGGTTTTCCCCGGAATGATTTCTTCAGGGGCCGCCAGTTCGGGTCGGATGAGGGTTCGTTCAGCCCCGGTGTCCTTGAGGCCTGTAGCAACATGGCCTCCCACAGTGACGGGCTGTACGTTGTCACACACCCTCCCAACCACACCACCCACAAAAAGAACTGCTGCATTAGGCCCTGGGGCCTTGGCTGGGGTGTTCTTCGGCCTGTCTGGACAGAAGGTACTGATATGCCCAGGCCGCTTGCAGGTGTGACACGTGCGAGGTTCGGTGGTAGGTCTGGTGCTGTTGGCCACAGGGACAGGACCTCTGGTGTGTTGGCTGGCAGGGGTACTGGCGTTGGTTGCAGGCTTACCCCCTCTCCAGCTGGTGGTGACTGGCTTCCGCGCTTCCGATCTACGGTTGGCCTCATAGGCATCGGCAATCTGCGCTGCTTTCGTCACGTCTTTGGGTTCTCTGTCCATCACGAACTGTCGCACCTCAGCTGGGCAAAGATGAAAAAACTGGTCTTTGATCATCAGGTCTCGCAGCTGTGCAAAGGTGGTCACTGACAGTCCTTGGGTCCACTGGTCAAAGTGGGTCCCCAGTCCATGCACCACATCACTGTAACTGTCGTGTGGGCCACGTTGGAGGGTCCGGAACTTTCTACGGTACACCTCGGGTGTAAGCTGGTACTTGGCTATCAGAGCCTGCTTGATGGCCTCATAGTCTCCATCTTGTTCTTGAGGGAGGGCAGCAAACGCCTCCAGAGCTTTACCTTTCAGCCCTGGTGTCAGGTATCGGGCCCATTCATCTGTAGGCAGCCGGTACTGTCTGCAGGCTTTCTCAAAGGCCCGCAGAAAAGTGTCCAAATCTCCGTCCTTCTCCATAACAGGAAAGTGATCAGGCCGGGGCTTCGGTGTCTGAGCGCTGCTAGGCTCACGGTTGGTCTGAGACAACCCCTGCATTTGCAGTCGGGCTAACTGCAGCTGGTACTCCCGCTCAGCTTGCCGCTCGGCTCGGGCCTCTTTCTCGGCTTGCTGGGCCTGGGCCTCCTGCCGGTATTGCTGAATCAGCTGCCGACGTCCCTCATGGTCGTCAATGGGGAATTCTTTCAAGGCCGCCTGCAGGTGGGGGTCCAATTCGCCCGGATTGCTAACAGGGCCAGCATTCAGTGGTTGGACCTCTGCTGCAGCACCATGTTCGCTGGTGCTGGCTTCTGCGGCCTCTGAGCTCTGAGTTTGGTCTCGAGCGGCTTCCCATTGCACCAGATCTGCGACCAGTTGGGCTTTGTTTTTGCTTGCAAAGTCAATGTGCTGTGTCTTGCATAAGGCAACAAGGGTGTCTCTGGTCTGCTGCTCATAAAAGATTTCTCCCAGCCCAACCATGGTTGCCAAATAAAAGATAGGATAGAAAAACGAAGAGAAAGGGAGGGGATAATTACCAGTACGCAATTGTCTCACAACTAAAAAGCACTGAGTTCGTTCTCCAAACTTATTTGCGCAGAGTCCTCGCAAGAACTTTCTGCAAGTTTTTAGTGAGAGGAATGATTACTCAAACCAAATCACTAATGCTCTAAGATATCCCACCGCCTTGCCACCAATTGTCACGATTCCCCTGACCGCTGCCACCACTGGGTCAGGATTCACACCGTGACCGTCACCCCTACGTCACGGATCAGGGTGACTTTAGGCCAACAGACGGCTATCACATGTGCAGGGGGGCTTATCTTAGTTATCCCTCCACTGCTAACAATGTGATGAAAAACCACACACAAGGCTATTGACCTCTTAGTTTACAGCAGGGGCTTATTCTAGGTATCCCACTGCTTTTCTATATACCACGAACTGCAGGGATTTATGTATATCCCGCTTACAGTTCCACTTAACACTTGCAGCTCTCTGGCGCCCCCTTACTCTCAGGTCAGATTAGGTACTGCACCCTGGGTAATTAGTCGCCAGAAAGGCTGCCTGCTATGTACTGGCTATTGGGCACGCTGCAGCGACGCGATAACTACTCCCACACAGGCAGGAACAATAATTATCAAACCCGCAGTTGCTTCAGCAGAATCCAACCGTCAGCACACTTTCGCTGCCACCAGCTTCGATTAAACGGGTCCGAAGCTAACCCAACACAACAGTAACAGTAGCGTATTTTCCCTTCAAGAGACTTAGGGTACGGTTTAGAGCAGGAGAACGAACTAATATATAATAGTATATCCCATTAAAAATAATTAGGCAATGCTTTATCAAAAATAGTTTATAAAGAGGTTATAAATGAGACAATTGCAAATATGTACATGGGTAATTATAACATAAAGGGAATAAATGAGAAAAGCAACACTTACATGTTTAAAGCATGACAAGCAACCAGGCTAGTGCAGTTTCCATACATCCCAGTCCATGGGATGTACCAGCTCTTCCAGGACAATAGGACAAAGCAGTCCAGAGGGAGAAATCAGCAAAAAGTGACTCCTCAGAGCCTGCCAGACACTTAAAACATTAAGGCTGTGACATCACAGAAAGGCTGGCTTATCCAGACCCTCCTCTCTCTACATTCTGAGGAAACTTTAAACTATTTCCTCTGATTTCTATAACTTCACTACAAAACATGACAGAGTCATACCAAACTCATAAATCATCTCGGATTAACGTGAGCATTCTAATGAGATCAAATATGTCCTATCTGGGATACATATTTACAGAGAAAACCCTACTTCTTTACCAGATGGAGTTAGAAACCCGAGTGTCATGAGATGTGTAGCTACACCGAGTGGGACTACGAATATATATTTTCGTATTTCTAGCTTAAATCGTTTGCCTAATATCTAACAAAAACTAAACAAAGAATCTTTCATGGATTTTTGGAGCCATTTTTCCTGTTCTAGCTGGACAAGAGCTTACACAGGAAATGCCAGTCGTAAATTCCGTTCGGCCATAAAACTTCTAACCCCCACACTCTCTGAGAAGGAAAGCCAGGAATTTGCAGCTACAACTGTTACTCCAAGAAGGGGGGGCTTAGCCCACTCAGGCTAGCAAAAGAACTACTTATGATATTTCATACCATATCGTGACATTCTCCATAACAGGAAAGTGATCAGGCCGGGGCTTCGGTGTCTGAGCGCTGCTAGGCTCACGGTTGGTCTGAGACAACCCCTGCATTTGCAGTCGGGCTAACTGCAGCTGGTACTCCCGCTCAGCTTGCCGCTCGGCTCGCTGGGCCTCTCTCTCAGCTCGGGCCTCTCTCTCGGCTGCCTGGGCCTCCTGCCGGTAATGCTGAATCAGCTGCCGACGTCCCTCATGGTCGTCAATGGGGAATTCTTTCAAGGCCGCCTGCAGGTGGGGGTCCAATTCGCCCGGATCGCTAACAGGGCCAGCATTCAGTGGTTGGACCTCTGCTGCAGCACCATGTTCGCTGGTGCTGGCTTCTGCGGCCTCTGAGCTCTGAGATTGGTCTCGAGCGGCTTCCCATTGCACCAGATCTGCGACCAGTTGGGCTTTGTTTTTGCTTGCAAAGTCAATGTGCTGTGTCTTGCATAAGGCAACAAGGGTGTCTCTGGTCTGCTGCTCATAAAAGGTTTCTCCCAGCCCAACCATGGTTGCCAAATAAAAGATAGGATAGAAAAACGAAGAGAAAGGGAGGGGATAATTACCAGTACACAATTGTCTCACAACTAAAAAGCACTGAGTTCGTTCTCCAAACTTATTTGCGCAGAGTCCTCGCAAGAACTTTCTGCAAGTTTTTAGTGAGAGGAATGATTACTCAAACCAAATCACTAATGCTCTAAGATATCCCACCGCTGCCACCAATTGTCACGATTCCCCTGACCGCTGTCACCACTGGGTCAGGATTCACACCGTGACCGTCACCCCTACGTCACGGATCAGGGTGACTTTAGGCCAACAGACGGCTATCACATGTGCAGGGGGGCTTATCTTAGTTATCCCTCCACTGCTAACAATGTGATGAAAAACCACACACAAGGCTATTGACCTCTTAGTTTACAGCAGGGGCTTATTCTAGGTATCCCACTGCTTTTCTATATACCACGAACTGCAGGGATTTATGTATATCCCGCTTACAGTTCCACTTAACACTTGCAGCTCTCTGGCGCCCCCCTTTCTCTCAGGTCAGATTAGGTACTGCACCCTGGGTAATTAGTCGCCAGAAAGGCTGCCTGCTATGTACTGGCTATTGGGCACGCTGCAGCGACGCGATAACTACTCCCACACAGGCAGGAACAATAATTATCAAACCCGCAGTTGCTTCAGCATAATCCAACCGTCAGCACACTTTCGCTGCCACCAGCTTCGATTAAACGGGTCCGAAGCTAACCCAACACAACAGTAACAGTAGCGTATTTTCCCTTCAAGAGACTTAGGGTACGGTTTAGAGCGGGAGAACGAACTAATATATAATAGTATATCCCATTCAAAATAACTAGGCAGTGCGTTATTAAAAATAGTTTATAAAGATGTTATACATGAGACAATTGCAAATATGTACAAGGGTAATTATAACATAAAGGGAATAAATGAGAAAAGATAACACTCACATATTAAAAGCATTGCAGGCATCCAGGCTAGTGCAGTTTCCATACATCCCAGTCCATGGGATGTACCAGCTCTTCCAGGACAATAGGACAAAGCAGTCCAGAAGGAGAAATCAGCAAAAAGTGACTCCTCAGAGCCTGCCAGACACTTAAAACATTAAGGCTGTCACATCACAGAAAGGCTGGCTTATCCAGACCTTCCTCTCTCTACATTCTGCCTAAACTTTAAACTATTCTCTCTAATTTCTATAACTTCACTACAAAACATGACAGAGTCATACCAAACCCATAATTCATCTCGGATTAACGTGAGCATTCTAATGAGATCAAATATGTCCTATCTGGGATACATATTTACAGAGAAAACCCTACTTCTTTACCAGATGGAGTTAGAAGCCCGAGATTCATGGGATGTGTAAATACACGGAGTGAGACTAAGAATATATATTTTCGTATTTCTAGCTTAAATCGTTTGCCTAATATCTAACAAAAACTAAACAAAGAATCTTTCATGAATTTTTGGAGCCATTTTCCTGTTCTAGCTGGAGCGAGATTCTACCCTGGCCGTAAATTCCTCTTGGCCATAAAACTTCCCCCAGTGCAGGGGCAAAGCAGCTCTTGGCTGAATGAAAGGGAAGGGGGGCTTGTTAGCCCACAGCCTTGAGCAAGAGAACTACTTATGATATTTCATACCATATCGTGACAAGGGATAATACACACAGTAATGTCACAGTACAGGGATAATAAACACAGTGATGTCACAGTACAGGGATAATACACACAGTGATGTCACAGCACAGGGATAATACACACAGTGATGTCACAGTACAGAGATAATAAACACAGTGATGTCACAGTACAGAGATAATACACACAGTGATGTCACAGCACAGGGATAATACACGCAGTGATGTCACAGTACAGGGATAATAAACACAGTGATGCCACAGTACAGGGATAATACACACAGTGATGACACAGTACAGGGATAATACACACAGTGATGTCACAGTACAGGGATAATAAACACAGTGATGTCACAGTACAGAGATAATACACACAGTGATGTCACAGTACAGGGATAATACACACAGTGATGTCACAGTACAGGGATAATACACGCAGTGATGTCACAGTACAGAGATAATAAACACAGCGATGTCACAGTACAGAGATAATACACACAGTGATGTCACAGTACAGGGATAATACACACAGTGATGTCACAGTACAGGGATAATACACGCAGTGATGTTACAGTACAGGGATAATACACGCAGTGATGTCACAGTACAGGGATAATACACGCAGTGATGTCACAGTACAGGGATAATACACGCAGTGATGTCACAGTACAGGGATAATAAACACAGTGATGTCACAGTACAGGGATAATACACACAGTGATGTCACAGTACAGAGATAATACACACAGTGATGTCACAGTACAGGGATAATACACACAGTGATGTCACAGTACAGGGATAATAAACACAGTGATGTCACAGTACAGGGATAATACACACAGTGGTGTCACAGTACAGGGATAATACACACAGTGGTGTCACAGTACAGGGATATACACACAGTGGTGTCACAGTACAGGGGTAATGCACACAGTGGTGTCACAGCACAGGGATAATGCACACAGTGGTGTCACAGTACAGAAATAATACACGCAGTGATGTCACAGTAAAGGGATAATACACACAGTGATGTCACAGTACAGAGATAATAAACACAGTGATGTCACAGTACAGGGATAATACACACAGTGATGTCACAGTACAGAGATAATACACACAGTGATGTCACAGTACAGGGATAATACACGCAGTGATGTTACAGTACAGGGATAATACACGCAGTGATGTCACAGTACAGGGATAATACACGCAGTGATGTAACAGTACAGGGATAATAAACACAGTGATGTCACAGTACAGGGATAATACACACAGTGATGTCACAGTACAGGGATAATGCACACAGTGATGTCACAGTACAGGGATAATACACAGTGATGTCACAGTACAGAGATAATACACGCAGTGATGTCACAGTACAGGGATAATAAACACAGTGATGTCACAGTACAGGGATAATACACACAGTGATGTCACAGTACAGGGATAATAAACACAGTGATGTCACAGTACAGGGGTAATACACACAGCGATGTCACAGTACAGGGATAATACACGCAGTGATGTCACAGTACAGAGATAATACACACAGTGATGTCACAGTACAGAGATAATACACACAGTGATGTCACAGTACAGGGATAATACACACAGTGATGTCACAGTACAGGGATAATACACACAGTGATGTCACAGTACAGGGATAATACACAGTGATGTCACAGTACAGGGATAATACACAGTGATGTCACAGTACAGGGATAATACATGTAGTGACGTCACAGTACAGAGATAATACACACAGTGATGTCACAGTACAGGGATAATACACACAGAGATGTCATAGTACAGGGATAATAAACACAGTGATGTCACAGTACAGGGATAATACACACAGTGATGTCACAGTACAGGGATAATACACACAGTGATGTCACAGTACAGGGATAATACACACAGTGATGTCACAGTACAGAGATAATACACACAGTGATGTCACAGTACAGGGGTAATACACACAGTGATGTCACAGTAGAGATAATACACAGTGATGTCACAGTACAGGGATAATAAACACAGTGATGTCACAGTACAGGGATAATAAACACAGTGATGTCACAGTACAGGGATAATACACACAGTGATGTCACAGTACAGAGATAATACACACAGTGATGTCACAGTACAGGGATAATACACACAGTGATGTCACAGTACAGGGGTAATACACGCAGTGATGTCACAGTACACGGATAATGCACGCAGTGACGTCAAAGTACAGGGATAATAAACACAGTGATGTCACAGTACAGGGATAATACACACAGTGATGTCACAGTACAGGGGTAATACACGCAGTGATGTCACAGTACACGGATAATGCACGCAGTGACGTCAAAGTACAGGGATAATAAACACAGTGATGTCACAGTACAGGGATAATACACACAGTGATGTCACAGTACAGGGATAATACACACAGTGATGTCACAGTACAGAGATAATACAAACAGTGATGTCACAGTACAGGGATAATACACACAGTGATGTCACAGTACAGGGATAATACACACAGTGATGTCACAGTACAGAGATAATACACACAGTGATGTCACAGTACAGGGATAATAAACACAATGATGTCACAGTATAGGGATAATAAACACAGTGATGTCACAGTACAGGGATAATACACACAGTGATGTCACAGTACAGAGATAATACACACAGTGATGTCACAGTACAGGGATAATACACACAGTGATGTCACAGTACAGGGATAATACACGCAGTGATGTCACAGTACACGGATAATGCACGCAGTGACGTCAAAGTACAGGGATAATAAACACAGTGATGTCACAGTACAGGGATAATACACACAGTGATGTCACAGTACAGGGGTAATACACGCAGTGATGTCACAGTACACGGATAATGCACGCAGTGACGTCAAAGTACAGGGATAATAAACACAGTGATGTCACAGTACAGGGATAATACACACAGTGATGTCACAGTACAGGGATAATACACACAGTGATGTCACAGTACAGAGATAATACAAACAGTGATGTCACAGTACAGGGATAATACACACAGTGATGTCACAGTATAGGGATAATACACACAGTGATGTCACAGTACAGAGATAATACACACAGTGATGTCACAGTACAGGGATAATAAACACAATGATGTCACAGTATAGGGATAATAAACACAGTGATGTCACAGTACAGGGATAATACACACAGTGATGTCACAGTACAGAGATAATACACACAGTGATGTCACAGTACAGGGATAATACACACAGTGATGTCACAGTACAGGGATAATACACGCAGTGACGTCACAGTACAGGGATAATACACACAGTGATGTCACAGTACAGAGATAATACACACAGTGATGTCACAGTACAGGGATAATACACGCAGTGATGTCACAGTACAGGGATAATAAACACAGTGATGTCACAGTACAGGGATAATACACACAGTGATGTCACAGTACAGGGATAATACACACAGTGATGTCACAGTACAGAGATAATACACACAGTGATGTCACAGTACAGGGATAATACACACAGTGATGTCACAGTACAGGGATAATAAACACAGTGATGTCACAGTACAGGGATAATACACACAGTGATGTCACAGTACAGAGATAATACACACAGTGATGTCACAGTACAGGGATAATACACACAGTGATGTCACAGTACAGAGATAATACACACAGTGATGTCACAGTACAGGGATAATACACACAGTGATGTCACAGTACACGGATAATGTACGCAGTGATGTCACAGTACAGGGATAATAAACACAGCGATGTCACAGTACAGGGATAATACACGCAGTGATGTCACAGTACAGAGATAATACACACAGTGATGTCACAGTACAGAGATAATACACACAGTGATGTCACAGTACAGGGATAATACACACAGTGATGTCACAGTACAGAGATAATACACACAGTGATGTCACAGTACAGGGATAATAAACACAATGATGTCACAGTATAGGGATAATAAACACAGTGATGTCACAGTACAGGGATAATACACACAGTGATGTCACAGTACAGAGATAATACACAGTGATGTCACAGTACAGGGATAATACACACAGTGATGTCACAGTACAGGGATAATACACACAGTGATGTCACAGTACAGGGATAATACACACAGTGATGTCACAGTACAGGGATAATAAACACAGCGATGTCACAGTACAGGGATAATACACACAGTGATGTCACAGTACAGAGATAATACACACAGTGATGTCACAGTACAGGGATAATAAACACAATGATGTCACAGTACAGGGATAATAAACACAGTGATGTCACAGTACAGAGATAATACACACAGTGATGTCACAGTACAGGGATAATACACACAGTGATGTCACAGTACAGGGATAATACACGTAGTGATGTCACAGTACAGGGATAATACACGTAGCGACGTCACAGTACAGGGATAATACACGTAGCGACATCACAGTACAGGGATAATACACACAGTGATGTCACAGTACAGGGATAATACACACAGTGATGTCACAGTACAGGGGAAATACACACAGTGATGTCACAGTACAGGGATAATACACACAGTGATGTCACAGTACAGGGATAATACACACAGTGATGTCACAGTACAGGGATAATATATGTAGTGACGTCATAGTACAGGGATAATACACAAAGTGATGTCACAGTAAAGGGATAATACACACAGTGATGTCACAGTACAGGGATAATACACGTAGTGATGTCACAGTACAGGGATAATACACGTAGCGACGTCACAGTACAGGGATAATACACGTAGCGACGTCACAGTACAGGGATAATACACACAGTGATGTCACAGTACAGGGATAATACACACAGTGATGTCACAGTACAGGGGAAATACACACAGTGATGTCACAGTACAGGGATAATACACACAGTGATGTCACAGTACAGGGATAATACACACAGTGATGTCACAGTACAGGGATAATATATGTAGTGACGTCATAGTACAGGGATAATACACAAAGTGATGTCACAGTAAAGGGATAATACACGTAGTGATGTCACAGTACAGGGATAATACACACAGTGATGTCACAGTACAGGGATAATACATGTAGTGACGTCACAGTACAGGGATAATACACAAAGTGATGTCACAGTACAGGGATAATACACACAGTGATGTCACAGTACAGGGGAAATACACACAGTGATGTCACAGTACAGGGATAATACACGTAGCAATGTCACAGTACAGGGATAATACACGTAGCGATGTCACAGTACAGGGATAATACACACAGTGATGTCACAGTACAGGGATAATACACGTAGTGATGTCACAGTACAGGGATAATAAACACAGTGATGTCACAGTACAGGGATAATACACGCAGTGATGTCACAGTACAGGGATAATACACGCAGTGATGTCACAGTACAGGGATAATAAACACAGTGATGTCACAGTACAGGGATAATAAACACAGTGATGTCACAGTACAGGGATAATACACACAGTGATGTCACAGTACAGAGATAATACACGCAGTGATGTCACAGTACACGGATAATGTACACAGTGATGTCACAGTACAGGGATAATACACACAGTGATGTCACAGTACAGAGATAATACACACAGTGATGTCACAGTACAGGGATAATACACACAGTGATGTCACAGTACAGGGGTAATACACGCAGTGATGTCACAGAACAGGGGTAATACACACAGTGATGTCACATTACAGGGATAATACACACAGTGATGTCACAGTACAGAGATAATACACACAGTGATGTCACAGTACAGGGATAATACACGCAGTGACGTCAGAGTACAGGGGTAATACACGCAGTGATGTCACAGTACACGGATAATGCACACAGTGACGTCACAGTACAGGGATAATAAACACAGTGATGTCACAGTACAGGGATAATAAACAGTGATGTCACAGTACAGAGATAATAAACACAGTGATGTCACAGTACAGGGATAATACACACAGTGATGTCACAGTACAGGGATAATACACGCAGTGATGTCACAGTACAGGGATAATACACACAGTGATGTCACAGTAGAGGGATAATACACACAGTGATGTCACAGTACAGGGATAATAAATGTAGTGATTTCACAGTACAGGGATAATACACGCAATGATGTCACAGTACAGGGATAATACACGCAGTGATGTCACAGTACAGGGATAATACACGCAGTGATGTCACAGTACAGGGATAATACACACAGTGATGTCACAGTACAGGGATAATACACGCAGTGATGTCACAGTACAGGGATAATACACGCAGTGATGTCAGAGTAAAGGGATAATACACGCAGTGACGTCACAGTACAGGGATAATACACACAGTGATGTCACAGTACAGGGATAATACACACAGTGATGTCACAGTACAGTGATAATACACACAGTGATGTCAGAGTAAAGGGATAATACACGCAGTGACGTCACAGTACAGGGATAATACACACAGTGACGTCACAGTACAGGGATAATAAACACAGTGATGTCACAGTACAGAGATAATAAACACAGTGATGTCACAGTACAGGGATAATATACGCAGTGACGTCACAGTACAGGGATAATACGCACAGTGATGTCACAGTACAGGGATAATAAACACACTGATGTCACAGTACAGAGATAATAAACACAGCGATGTCACAGTACAGAGATAATACACACAGTGATGTCACAGTACAGGGATAATACACGCAGTGATGTCACAGTACAGGGATAATACACGCAGTGATGTCACAGTACAGGGATAATACACGCAGTGATGTCACAGTACAGGGATAATACACGCAGTGATGTCACAGTACAGGGATAATAAACACAGTGATGTCACAGTACAGGGATAATACACATAGTGATGTCACAGTACAGAGATAATACACACAGTGATGTCACAGTACAGGGATAATACACACAGTGATGTCACAGTACAGGGATAATACACACAGTGATGTCACAGTACAGGGATAATAAACACAGTGATGTCACAGTACAGGGATAATACACACAGTGGTGTCACAGTACAGGGATAATACACACAGTGGTGTCACAGTACAGGGATATACACACAGTGGTGTCACAGTACAGGGGTAATGCACACAGTGGTGTCACAGCACAGGGATAATGCACACAGTGGTGTCACAGTACAGAGATAATACACGCAGTGATGTCACAGTAAAGGGATAATACACACAGTGATGTCACAGTACAGAGATAATAAACACAGTGATGTCACAGTACAGGGATAATACACACAGTGATGTCACAGTACAGAGATAATACACACAGTGATGTCACAGTACAGAGATAATAATCACAGTGATGTCACAGTACAGGGATAATACACACAGTGATGTCACAGTACAGAGATAATACACACAGTGATGTCACAGTACAGGGATAATACACACAGTGATGTCACAGTACAGAGATAATACACACAGTGATGTCACAGTACAGGGATAATAAACACAATGATGTCACAGTATAGGGATAATAAACAAAGTGATGTCACAGTACAGGGATAATACACACAGTGATGTCACAGTACAGAGATAATACACAGTGATGTCACAGTACAGGGATAATACACACAGTGATGTCACAGTACAGGGATAATACACGCAGTGACGTCACAGTACAGGGGTAATACACGCAGTGATGTCACAGTACACGGATAATGTACGCAGTGATGTCACAGTACAGGGATAATAAACACAGCGATGTCACAGTACAGGGATAATACACGCAGTGATGTCACAGTACAGGGATAATACACACAGTGATGTCACAGTACAGAGATAATACACACAGTGATGTCACAGTACAGAGATAATACACATAGTGATGTCACAGTACAGGGATAATACACACAGTGATGTCACAGTACAGAGATAATACACACAGTGATGTCACAGTACAGGGATAATAAACACAATGATGTCACAGTACAGGGATAATAAACACAGTGATGTCACAGTACAGGGATAATACACACAGTGATGTCACAGTACAGAGATAATACACACAGTGATGTCACAGTACAGGGATAATACACACAGTGATGTCACAGTACAGGGATAATACACGTAGTGATGTCACAGTACAGAGATAATACACACAGTGATGTCACAGTACAGGGATAATACACGTAGCGACGTCACAGTACAGGGATAATACAAGTAGCGACGTCACAGTACAGGGATAATACACACAGTGATGTCACAGTACAGGGATAATACACACAGTGATGTCACAGTACAGGGGAAATACACACAGTGATGTCACAGTACAGGGATAATACACACAGTGATGTCACAGTACAGGGATAATACACACAGTGATGTCACAGTACAGGGATAATATATGTAGTGACGTCATAGCACAGGGATAATACACAAAGTGATGTCACAGTAAAGGGATAATACACACAGTGATGTCACAGTACAGAGATAATACGCGTAGTGATGTCACAGTACAGGGATAATACACGTAGCGACGTCACAGTACAGGGATAATACACACAGTGATGTCACAGTACAGGGATAATACACACAGTGATGTCACAGTACAGGGGAAATACACACAGTGATGTCCCAGTACAGGGATAATACACACAGTGATGTCACAGTACAGGGATAATACACACAGTGATGTCACAGTACAGGGATAATATATGTAGTGACGTCATAGTACAGGGATAATACACAAAGTGATGTCACAGTAAAGGGATAATACACGTAGTGATGTCACAGTACAGGGATAATACACACAGTGATGTCACAGTACAGGGATAATACACAAAGTGATGTCACAGTAAAGGGATAATACACGTAGTGACGTCACAGTACAGGGATAATACACAAAGTGATGTCACAGTAAAGGGATAATACACGTAGTGACGTCACAGTACAGGGATAATACACAAAGTGATGTCACAGTACAGGGATAATACACGTAGTGACGTCACAGTACAGGGATAATACACACAGTGATGTCACAGTACAGGGATAATACACACAGTGATGTCACAGTACAGAGATAATACACAGTGATGTCACAGTACAGGGATAATACACACAATGATGTCACAGTATAGGGATAATAAACACAGTGATGTCACAGTACAGGGATAATACACAGTGATGTCACAGTACAGAGATAATACACACAGTGATGTCACAGTACAGGGATAATACACACAGTGATGTCACAGTACAGGGATAATACACGCAGTGATGTCACAGTACACGGATAATGCACGCAGTGACGTCAAAGTACAGGGATAATAAACACAGTGATGTCACAGTACAGGGATAATACACACAGTGATGTCACAGTACAGGGGTAATACACGCAGTGATGTCACAGTACACGGATAATGCACGCAGTGACGTCAAAGTACAGGGATAATAAACACAGTGATGTCACAGTACAGGGATAATACACACAGTGATGTCACAGTACAGGGATAATACACACAGTGATGTCACAGTACAGAGATAATACAAACAGTGATGTCACAGTACAGGGATAATACACACAGTGATGTCACAGTATAGGGATAATACACACAGTGATGTCACAGTACAGAGATAATACACACAGTGATGTCACAGTACAGGGATAATAAACACAATGATGTCACAGTATAGGGATAATAAACACAGTGATGTCACAGTACAGGGATAATACACACAGTGATGTCACAGTACAGAGATAATACACACAGTGATGTCACAGTACAGGGATAATACACACAGTGATGTCACAGTACAGGGATAATACACGCAGTGACGTCACAGTACAGGGGTAATACACACAGTGATGTCACAGTACACGGATAATGTACGCAGTGATGTCACAGTACAGGGATAATAAACACAGCGATGTCACAGTACAGGGATAATACACACAGTGATGTCACAGTACAGAGATAATACACACAGTGATGTCACAGTACAGGGATAATACACGCAGTGATGTCACAGTACAGGGATAATAAACACAGTGATGTCACAGTACAGGGATAATACACACAGTGATGTCACAGTACAGGGATAATACACACAGTGATGTCACAGTACAGAGATAATACACACAGTGATGTCACAGTACAGGGATAATACACACAGTGATGTCACAGTACAGGGATAATAAACACAGTGATGTCACAGTACAGGGATAATACACACAGTGATGTCACAGTACAGAGATAATACACACAGTGATGTCACAGTACAGGGATAATACACACAGTGATGTCACAGTACAGAGATAATACACACAGTGATGTCACAGTACAGGGATAATACACACAGTGATGTCACAGTACACGGATAATGTACGCAGTGATGTCACAGTACAGGGATAATAAACACAGCGATGTCACAGTACAGGGATAATACACGCAGTGATGTCACAGTACAGAGATAATACACACAGTGATGTCACAGTACAGAGATAATACACACAGTGATGTCACAGTACAGGGATAATACACACAGTGATGTCACAGTACAGAGATAATACACACAGTGATGTCACAGTACAGGGATAATAAACACAATGATGTCACAGTATAGGGATAATAAACACAGTGATGTCACAGTACAGGGATAATACACACAGTGATGTCACAGTACAGAGATAATACACAGTGATGTCACAGTACAGGGATAATACACACAGTGATGTCACAGTACAGGGATAATACACACAGTGATGTCACAGTACACGGATAATGTACGCAGTGATGTCACAGTACAGGGATAATAAACACAGCGATGTCACAGTACAGGGATAATACACACAGTGATGTCACAGTACAGAGATAATACACACAGTGATGTCACAGTACAGGGATAATAAACACAATGATGTCACAGTACAGGGATAATAAACACAGTGATGTCACAGTACAGAGATAATACACACAGTGATGTCACAGTACAGGGATAATACACACAGTGATGTCACAGTACAGGGATAATACACGTAGTGATGTCACAGTACAGGGATAATACACGTAGTGACGTCACAGTACAGGGATAATACACGTAGCGACATCACAGTACAGGGATAACACACAGTGATGTCACAGTACAGGGATAATACACACAGTGATGTCACAGTACAGGGGAAATACACACAGTGATGTCACAGTACAGGGATAATACACACAGTGATGTCACAGTACAGGGATAATACACACAGTGATGTCACAGTACAGGGATAATATATGTAGTGACGTCATAGTACAGGGATAATACACAAAGTGATGTCACAGTAAAGGGATAATACACACAGTGATGTCACAGTACAGGGATAATACACGTAGTGATGTCACAGTACAGGGATAATACACGTAGCGACGTCACAGTACAGGGATAATACACGTAGCGACGTCACAGTACAGGGATAATACACACAGTGATGTCACAGTACAGGGATAATACACACAGTGATGTCACAGTACAGGGGAAATACACACAGTGATGTCACAGTACAGGGATAATACACACAGTGATGTCACAGTACAGGGATAATACACACAGTGATGTCACAGTACAGGGATAATATATGTAGTGACGTCATAGTACAGGGATAATACACAAAGTGATGTCACAGTAAAGGGATAATACACGTAGTGATGTCACAGTACAGGGATAATACACACAGTGACGTCACAGTACAGGGATAATACACAAAGTGATGTCACAGTACAGGGATAATACACACAGTGATGTCACAGTACAGGGGAAATACACACAGTGATGTCACAGTACAGGGATAATACACGTAGCAATGTCACAGAACAGGGATAATACACGTAGCGATGTCACAGTACAGGGATAATACACACAGTGATGTCACAGTACAGGGATAATACACGTAGTGATGTCACAGTACAGGGATAATAAACACAGTGATGTCACAGTACAGGGATAATACACGCAGTGATGTCACAGTACAGGGATAATACACGCAGTGATGTCACAGTACAGGGATAATAAACACAGTGATGTCACAGTACAGGGATAATAAACACAGTGATGTCACAGTACAGGGATAATACACACAGTGATGTCACAGTACAGAGATAATACACGCAGTGATGTCACAGTACACGGATAATGTACACAGTGATGTCACAGTACAGGGATAATACACACAGTGATGTCACAGTACAGAGATAATACACACAGTGATGTCACAGTACAGGGATAATACACACAGTGATGTCACAGTACAGGGGTAATACACGCAGTGATGTCACAGAACAGGGGTAATACACACAGTGATGTCACATTACAGGGATAATACACACAGTGATGTCACAGTACAGAGATAATACACACAGTGATGTCACAGTACAGGGATAATACACACAGTGACGTCAGAGTACAGGGGTAATACACGCAGTGATGTCACAGTACAGAGATAATACACACAGTGATGTCACAGTACAGGGATAATACACGCAGTGACGTCAGAGTACAGGGGTAATACACGCAGTGATGTCACAGTACAGAGATAATACACACAGTGATGTCACAGTACAGGGATAATACACGCAGTGACGTCAGAGTACAGGGGTAATACACGCAGTGATGTCACAGTACACGGATAATGCACACAGTGACGTCACAGTACAGGGATAATAAACACAGTGATGTCACAGTACAGGGATAATAAACAGTGATGTCACAGTACAGAGATAATAAACACAGTGATGTCACAGTACAGGGATAATACACACAGTGATGTCACAGTACAGGGATAATACACGCAGTGATGTCACAGTACAGGGATAATACACACAGTGATGTCACAGTAGAGGGATAATACACACAGTGATGTCACAGTACAGGGATAATAAATGTAGTGATTTCACAGTACAGGGATAATACACGCAGTGATGTCACAGTACAGGGATAATACACGCAGTGATGTCACAGTACAGGGATAATACACGCAGTGATGTCACAGTACAGGGATAATACACACAGTGATGTCACAGTACAGGGATAATACACGCAGTGATGTCACAGTACAGGGATAATACACGCAGTGATGTCAGAGTAAAGGGATAATACACGCAGTGACGTCACAGTACAGGGATAATACACACAGTGATGTCACAGTACAGGGATAATACACACAGTGATGTCACAGTACAGTGATAATACACACAGTGATGTCAGAGTAAAGGGATAATACACGCAGTGACGTCACAGTACAGGGATAATACACACAGTGATGTCACACTACAGAGATAATAAACACAGTGATGTCACAGTACAGGGATAATATACGCAGTGACGTCACAGTACAGGGATAATACGCACAGTGATGTCACAGTACAGGGATAATAAACACACTGATGTCACAGTACAGAGATAATAAACACAGCGATGTCACAGTACAGAGATAATACACACAGTGATGTCACAGTACAGGGATAATACACGCAGTGATGTCACAGTACAGGGATAATACACGCAGTGATGTCACAGTACAGGGATAATACACGCAGTGATGTCACAGTACAGGGATAATACACGCAGTGATGTCACAGTACAGGGATAATAAACACAGTGATGTCACAGTACAGGGATAATACACATAGTGATGTCACAGTACAGAGATAATACACACAGTGATGTCACAGTACAGGGATAATACACACAGTGATGTCACAGTACAGGGATAATACACACAGTGATGTCACAGTACAGGGATAATAAACACAGTGATGTCACAGTACAGGGATAATACACACAGTGGTGTCACAGTACAGGGATAATACACACAGTGGTGTCACAGTACAGGGATATACACACAGTGGTGTCACAGTACAGGGGTAATGCACACAGTGGTGTCACAGCACAGGGATAATGCACACAGTGGTGTCACAGTACAGAGATAATACACGCAGTGATGTCACAGTAAAGGGATAATACACACAGTGATGTCACAGTACAGAGATAATAAACACAGTGATGTCACAGTACAGGGATAATACACACAGTGATGTCACAGTACAGAGATAATACACACAGTGATGTCACAGTACAGAGATAATAATCACAGTGATGTCACAGTACAGGGATAATACACACAGTGATGTCACAGTACAGAGATAATACACACAGTGATGTCACAGTACAGGGATAATACACACAGTGATGTCACAGTACAGAGATAATACACACAGTGATGTCACAGTACAGGGATAATAAACACAATGATGTCACAGTATAGGGATAATAAACAAAGTGATGTCACAGTACAGGGATAATACACACAGTGATGTCACAGTACAGAGATAATACACAGTGATGTCACAGTACAGGGATAATACACACAGTGATGTCACAGTACAGGGATAATACACGCAGTGACGTCACAGTACAGGGGTAATACACGCAGTGATGTCACAGTACACGGATAATGTACGCAGTGATGTCACAGTACAGGGATAATAAACACAGCGATGTCACAGTACAGGGATAATACACGCAGTGATGTCACAGTACAGAGATAATACACACAGTGATGTCACAGTACAGAGATAATACACATAGTGATGTCACAGTACAGGGATAATACACACAGTGATGTCACAGTACAGAGATAATACACACAGTGATGTCACAGTACAGGGATAATAAACACAATGATGTCACAGTACAGGGATAATAAACACAGTGATGTCACAGTACAGGGATAATACACACAGTGATGTCACAGTACAGAGATAATACACACAGTGATGTCACAGTACAGGGATAATACACACAGTGATGTCACAGTACAGGGATAATACACGTAGTGATGTCACAGTACAGAGATAATACACACAGTGATGTCACAGTACAGGGATAATACACGTAGCGACGTCACAGTACAGGGATAATACAAGTAGCGACGTCACAGTACAGGGATAATACACACAGTGATGTCACAGTACAGGGATAATACACACAGTGATGTCACAGTACAGGGGAAATACACACAGTGATGTCACAGTACAGGGATAATACACACAGTGATGTCACAGTACAGGGATAATACACACAGTGATGTCACAGTACAGGGATAATATATGTAGTGACGTCATAGCACAGGGATAATACACAAAGTGATGTCACAGTAAAGGGATAATACACACAGTGATGTCACAGTACAGGGATAATACGCGTAGTGATGTCACAGTACAGGGATAATACACGTAGCGACGTCACAGTACAGGGATAATACACACAGTGATGTCACAGTACAGGGATAATACACACAGTGATGTCACAGTACAGGGGAAATACACACAGTGATGTCCCAGTACAGGGATAATACACACAGTGATGTCACAGTACAGGGATAATACACACAGTGATGTCACAGTACAGGGATAATATATGTAGTGACGTCATAGTACAGGGATAATACACAAAGTGATGTCACAGTAAAGGGATAATACACGTAGTGATGTCACAGTACAGGGATAATACACACAGTGATGTCACAGTACAGGGATAATACATGTAGTGACGTCACAGTACAGGGATAATACACAAAGTGATGTCACAGTACAGGGATAATACACGTAGTGACGTCACAGTACAGGGATAATACACACAGTGATGTCACAGTACAGGGATAATACACACAGTGATGTCACAGTACAGAGATAATACACAGTGATGTCACAGTACAGGGATAATACACACAATGATGTCACAGTATAGGGATAATAAACACAGTGATGTCACAGTACAGGGATAATACACAGTGATGTCACAGTACAGAGATAATACACACAGTGATGTCACAGTACAGGGATAATACACACAGTGATGTCACAGTACAGGGATAATACACGCAGTGATGTCACAGTACACGGATAATGCACGCAGTGACGTCAAAGTACAGGGATAATAAACACAGTGATGTCACAGTACAGGGATAATACACACAGTGATGTCACAGTACAGGGGTAATACACGCAGTGATGTCACAGTACACGGATAATGCACGCAGTGACGTCAAAGTACAGGGATAATAAACACAGTGATGTCACAGTACAGGGATAATACACACAGTGATGTCACAGTACAGGGATAATACACACAGTGATGTCACAGTACAGAGATAATACAAACAGTGATGTCACAGTACAGGGATAATACACACAGTGATGTCACAGTATAGGGATAATACACACAGTGATGTCACAGTACAGAGATAATACACACAGTGATGTCACAGTACAGGGATAATAAACACAATGATGTCACAGTATAGGGATAATAAACACAGTGATGTCACAGTACAGGGATAATACACACAGTGATGTCACAGTACAGAGATAATACACACAGTGATGTCACAGTACAGGGATAATACACACAGTGATGTCACAGTACAGGGATAATACACGCAGTGACGTCACAGTACAGGGGTAATACACACAGTGATGTCACAGTACACGGATAATGTACGCAGTGATGTCACAGTACAGGGATAATAAACACAGCGATGTCACAGTACAGGGATAATACACACAGTGATGTCACAGTACAGAGATAATACACACAGTGATGTCACAGTACAGGGATAATACACGCAGTGATGTCACAGTACAGGGATAATAAACACAGTGATGTCACAGTACAGGGATAATACACACAGTGATGTCACAGTACAGGGATAATACACACAGTGATGTCACAGTACAGAGATAATACACACAGTGATGTCACAGTACAGGGATAATACACACAGTGATGTCACAGTACAGGGATAATAAACACAGTGATGTCACAGTACAGGGATAATACACACAGTGATGTCACAGTACAGAGATAATACACACAGTGATGTCACAGTACAGGGATAATACACACAGTGATGTCACAGTACAGAGATAATACACACAGTGATGTCACAGTACAGGGATAATACACACAGTGATGTCACAGTACACGGATAATGTACGCAGTGATGTCACAGTACAGGGATAATAAACACAGCAATGTCACAGTACAGGGATAATACACGCAGTGATGTCACAGTACAGAGATAATACACACAGTGATGTCACAGTACAGAGATAATACACACAGTGATGTCACAGTACAGGGATAATACACACAGTGATGTCACAGTACAGAGATAATACACACAGTGATGTCACAGTACAGGGATAATAAACACAATGATGTCACAGTACAGGGATAATACACACAGTGATGTCACAGTACAGAGATAATACACAGTGATGTCACAGTACAGGGATAATACACACAGTGATGTCACAGTACAGGGATAATACACACAGTGATGTCACAGTACACGGATAATGTACGCAGTGATGTCACAGTACAGGGATAATAAACACAGCGATGTCACAGTACAGGGATAATACACACAGTGATGTCACAGTACAGAGATAATACACACAGTGATGTCACAGTACAGGGATAATAAACACAATGATGTCACAGTACAGGGATAATAAACACAGTGATGTCACAGTACAGAGATAATACACACAGTGATGTCACAGTACAGGGATAATACACACAGTGATGTCACAGTACAGGGATAATACACGTAGCGACGTCACAGTACAGGGATAATACACGTAGCGACATCACAGTACAGGGATAATACACACAGTGATGTCACAGTACAGGGATAATACACACAGTGATGTCACAGTACAGGGATAATACACACAGTGATGTCACAGTACAGAGATAATACACACAGTGATGTCACAGTACAGGGATAATACACACAGTGATGTCACAGTACAGAGATAATACACACAGTGATGTCACAGTACAGGGATAATAAACACAATGATGTCACAGTACAGGGATAATACACACAGTGATGTCACAGTACAGAGATAATACACAGTGATGTCACAGTACAGGGATAATACACACAGTGATGTCACAGTACAGGGATAATACACACAGTGATGTCACAGTACACGGATAATGTACGCAGTGATGTCACAGTACAGGGATAATAAACACAGCGATGTCACAGTACAGGGATAATACACACAGTGATGTCACAGTACAGAGATAATACACACAGTGATGTCACAGTACAGGGATAATAAACACAATGATGTCACAGTACAGGGATAATAAACACAGTGATGTCACAGTACAGAGATAATACACACAGTGATGTCACAGTACAGGGATAATACACACAGTGATGTCACAGTACAGGGATAATACACGTAGCGACGTCACAGTACAGGGATAATACACGTAGCGACATCACAGTACAGGGATAATACACACAGTGATGTCACAGTACAGGGATAATACACACAGTGATGTCACAGTACAGGGGAAATACACACAGTGATGTCACAGTACAGGGATAATACACACAGTGATGTCACAGTACAGGGATAATACACACAGTGATGTCACAGTACAGGGATAATATATGTAGTGACGTCATAGTACAGGGATAATACACAAAGTGATGTCACAGTAAAGGGATAATACACACAGTGATGTCACAGTACAGGGATAATACACGTAGTGATGTCACAGTACAGGGATAATACACGTAGCGACGTCACAGTACAGGGATAATACACGTAGCGACGTCACAGTACAGGGATAATACACACAGTGATGTCACAGTACAGGGATAATACACACAGTGATGTCACAGTACAGGGGAAATACACACAGTGATGTCACAGTACAGGGATAATACACACAGTGATGTCACAGTACAGGGATAATACACACAGTGATGTCACAGTAAAGGGATAATACACGTAGTGATGTCACAGTACAGGGATAATACACACAGTGATGTCACAGTACAGGGATAATACATGTAGTGACGTCACAGTACAGGGATAATACACAAAGTGATGTCACAGTACAGGGATAATACACACAGTGATGTCACAGTACAGGGGAAATACACACAGTGATGTCACAGTACAGGGATAATACACGTAGCAATGTCACAGTACAGGGATAATACACGTAGCGATGTCACAGTACAGGGATAATACACACAGTGATGTCACAGTACAGGGATAATACACGTAGTGATGTCACAGTACAGGGATAATAAACACAGTGATGTCACAGTACAGGGATAATACACGCAGTGATGTCACAGTACAGGGATAATACACGCAGTGATGTCACAGTACAGGGATAATAAACACAGTGATGTCACAGTACAGGGATAATAAACACAGTGATGTCACAGTACAGGGATAATACACACAGTGATGTCACAGTACAGAGATAATACACGCAGTGATGTCACAGTACACGGATAATGTACACAGTGATGTCACAGTACAGGGATAATACACACAGTGATGTCACAGTACAGAGATAATACACACAGTGATGTCACAGTACAGGGATAATACACACAGTGATGTCACAGTACAGGGGTAATACACGCAGTGATGTCACAGAACAGGGGTAATACACACAGTGATGTCACATTACAGGGATAATACACACAGTGATGTCACAGTACAGAGATAATACACACAGTGATGTCACAGTACAGGGATAATACACGCAGTGACGTCAGAGTACAGGGGTAATACACGCAGTGATGTCACAGTACACGGATAATGCACACAGTGACGTCACAGTACAGGGATAATAAACACAGTGATGTCACAGTACAGGGATAATAAACAGTGATGTCACAATACAGAGATAATAAACACAGTGATGTCACAGTACAGGGATAATACACACAGTGATGTCACAGTACAGGGATAATACACGCAGTGATGTCACAGTACAGGGATAATACACACAGTGATGTCACAGTAGAGGGATAATACACACAGTGATGTCACAGTACAGGGATAATAAATGTAGTGATTTCACAGTACAGGGATAATACACGCAGTGATGTCACAGTACAGGGATAATACACGCAGTGATGTCACAGTACAGGGATAATACACGCAGTGATGTCACAGTACAGGGATAATACACACAGTGATGTCACAGTACAGGGATAATACACGCAGTGATGTCAGAGTAAAGGGATAATACACGCAGTGACGTCACAGTACAGGGATAATACACACAGTGATGTCACAGTACAGGGATAATACACACAGTGATGTCACAGTACAGTGATAATACACACAGTGATGTCAGAGTAAAGGGATAATACACGCAGTGACGTCACAGTACAGGGATAATACACACAGTGACGTCACAGTACAGGGATAATAAACACAGTGATGTCACAGTACAGAGATAATAAACACAGTGATGTCACAGTACAGGGATAATATACGCAGTGACGTCACAGTACAGGGATAATACGCACAGTGATGTCACAGTACAGGGATAATAAACACACTGATGTCACAGTACAGAGATAATAAACACAGCGATGTCACAGTACAGAGATAATACACACAGTGATGTCACAGTACAGGGATAATACACGCAGTGATGTCACAGTACAGGGATAATACACGCAGTGATGTCACAGTACAGGGATAATACACGCAGTGATGTCACAGTACAGGGATAATACACGCAGTGATGTCACAGTACAGGGATAATAAACACAGTGATGTCACAGTACAGGGATAATACACATAGTGATGTCACAGTACAGAGATAATACACACAGTGATGTCACAGTACAGGGATAATACACACAGTGATGTCACAGTACAGGGATAATACACACAGTGATGTCACAGTACAGGGATAATAAACACAGTGATGTCACAGTACAGGGATAATACACACAGTGGTGTCACAGTACAGGGATAATACACACAGTGGTGTCACAGTACAGGGATATACACACAGTGGTGTCACAGTACAGGGGTAATGCACACAGTGGTGTCACAGCACAGGGATAATGCACACAGTGGTGTCACAGTACAGAGATAATACACGCAGTGATGTCACAGTAAAGGGATAATACACACAGTGATGTCACAGTACAGAGATAATAAACACAGTGATGTCACAGTACAGGGATAATACACACAGTGATGTCACAGTACAGAGATAATACACACAGTGATGTCACAGTACAGAGATAATAATCACAGTGATGTCACAGTACAGGGATAATACACACAGTGATGTCACAGTACAGAGATAATACACACAGTGATGTCACAGTACAGGGATAATACACACAGTGATGTCACAGTACAGAGATAATACACACAGTGATGTCACAGTACAGGGATAATAAACACAATGATGTCACAGTATAGGGATAATAAACAAAGTGATGTCACAGTACAGGGATAATACACACAGTGATGTCACAGTACAGAGATAATACACAGTGATGTCACAGTACAGGGATAATACACACAGTGATGTCACAGTACAGGGATAATACACGCAGTGACGTCACAGTACAGGGGTAATACACGCAGTGATGTCACAGTACACGGATAATGTACGCAGTGATGTCACAGTACAGGGATAATAAACACAGCGATGTCACAGTACAGAGATAATACACACAGTGATGTCACAGTACAGAGATAATACACATAGTGATGTCACAGTACAGGGATAATACACACAGTGATGTCACAGTACAGAGATAATACACACAGTGATGTCACAGTACAGGGATAATAAACACAGTGATGTCACAGTACAGGGATAATACACGTAGTGATGTCACAGTACAGGGATAATACACACAGTGATGTCACAGTACAGGGATAATACACACAGTGATGTCACAGTACAGGGATAATACACGTAGTGATGTCACAGTACAGAGATAATACACACAGTGATGTCACAGTACAGGGATAATACACGTAGCGACGTCACAGTACAGGGATAATACACGTAGCGACGTCACAGTACAGAGATAATACACACAGTGATGTCACAGTACAGGGGAAATACACACAGTGATGTCACAGTACAGGGATAATACACACAGTGATGTCACAGTACAGGGATAATACACACAGTGATGTCACAGTACAGGGATAATATATGTAGTGACGTCATAGCACAGGGATAATACACAAAGTGATGTCACAGTAAAGGGATAATACACACAGTGATGTCACAGTACAGGGATAATACGCGTAGTGATGTCACAGTACAGGGATAATACACGTAGCGACGTCACAGTACAGGGATAATACACACAGTGATGTCACAGTACAGGGATAATACACACAGTGATGTCACAGTACAGGGGAAATACACACAGTGATGTCCCAGTACAGGGATAATACACACAGTGATGTCACAGTACAGGGATAATACACACAGTGATGTCACAGTACAGGGATAATATATGTAGTGACGTCATAGTACAGGGATAATACACAAAGTGATGTCACAGTAAAGGGATAATACACGTAGTGATGTCACAGTACAGGGATAATACACACAGTGATGTCACAGTACAGGGATAATACATGTAGTGACGTCACAGTACAGGGATAATACACAAAGTGATGTCACAGTACAGGGATAATACACGTAGTGACGTCACAGTACAGGGATAATACACACAGTGATGTCACAGTACAGGGATAATACACACAGTGATGTCACAGTACAGGGGAAATACACACAGTGATGTCACAGTACAGGGATAATACACGTAGCGATGTCACAGTACAGGGATAATACACACAGTGATGTCACAGTACAGGGATAATACACGTAGTGATGTCACAGTACAGGGATAATACACGCAGTGATGTCACAGTACAGGGATAATACACGCAGTGATGTCACAGTACAGGGATAATAAACACAGTGATGTCACAGTACAGGGATAATAAACACAGTGATGTCACAGTACAGGGATAATACACACAGTGATGTCACAGTACAGAGATAATACACGCAGTGATGTCACAGTACACGGATAATGTACACAGTGATGTCACAGTACAGGGATAATACACACAGTGATGTCACAGTACAGAGATAATACACACAGTGATGTCACAGTACAGGGATAATACACACAGTGATGTCACAGTACAGGGGTAATACACGCAGTGATGTCACAGAACAGGGGTAATACACACAGTGATGTCACAGTACAGGGATAATACACACAGTGATGTCACAGTACAGAGATAATACACACAGTGATGTCACAGTACAGGGATAATACACGCAGTGACGTCAGAGTACAGGGGTAATACACGCAGTGATGTCACAGTACACGGATAATGCACACAGTGACGTCACAGTACAGGGATAATAAACACAGTGATGTCACAGTACAGGGATAATAAACAGTGATGTCACAGTACAGAGATAATAAAAACAGTGATGTCACAGTACAGGGATAATACACACAGTGATGTCACAGTACAGGGATAATACACGCAGTGATGTCACAGTACAGGGATAATACACACAGTGATGTCACAGTAGAGGGATAATACACACAGTGATGTCACAGTACAGAGATAATAAATGTAGTGATTTCACAGTACAGGGATAATACACAGTGATGTCACAGTACAGAGATAATACACGCAGTGATGTCACAGTACAGGGATAATACACACAGTGATGTCACAGTACAGTGATAATACACACAGTGATGTCAGAGTAAAGGGATAATACACGCAGTGACGTCACAGTACAGGGATAATACACACAGTGACGTCACAATACAGGGATAATAAACACAGTGATGTCACAGTACAGGGATAATATACGCAGTGACGTCACAGTACAGAGATAATACACACAGTGATGTCACAGTACAGTGATAATACACACAGTGATGTCAGAGTAAAGGGATAATACACGCAGTGACGTCACAGTACAGGGATAATACACACAGTGACGTCACAGTACAGGGATAATAAACACAGTGATGTCACAGTACAGGGATAATACACGCAGTGATGTCACAGTACAGGGATAATACACGCACTGATGTCAGAGTAAAGGGATAATACACGCAGTGACGTCACAGTACAGGGATAATACACACAGTGATGTCACAGTACAGGGATAATACACACAGTGATGTCACAGTACAGTGATAATACACACAGTGATGTCAGAGTAAAGGGATAATACACGCAGTGACGTCACAGTACAGGGATAATACACACAGTGACGTCACAATACAGGGATAATAAACACAGTGATGTCACAGTACAGGGATAATATACGCAGTGACGTCACAGTACAGAGATAATACACACAGTGATGTCACAGTACAGTGATAATACACACAGTGATGTCAGAGTAAAGGGATAATACACGCAGTGACGTCACAGTACAGGGATAATACACACAGTGACGTCACAGTACAGGGATAATAAACACAGTGATGTCACAGTACAGGGATAATATACGCAGTGACGTCACAGTACAGGGATAATAAACACACTGATGTCACAGTACAGAGATAATACACACAGTGATGTCACAGTACAGGGATAATACACACAGTGATGTCACAGTACAGGGATAATACACGCAGTAATGTTACAGTACAGGGATAATACACGCAGTGATGTCACAGTACAGGGATAATACACGCAGTGATGTCACAGTACAGGGATAATACACGCAGTGATGTCACAGTACAGGGATAATAAACACAGTGATGTCACAGTACAGGGATAATACACACAGTGATGTCACAGTACAGAGATAATACACACAGTGATGTCACAGTACAGGGATAATACACACAGTGATGTCACAGTACAGGGATAATAAACACAGTGATGTCACAGTACAGGGATAATACACACAGTGGTGTCACAGTACAGGGATAATACACACAGTGGTGTCACAGTACAGGGATATACACACAGTGGTGTCACAGTACAGGGGTAATGCACACAGTGGTGTCACAGCACAGGGATAATGCACACAGTGGTGTCACAGTACAGAGATAATACACGCAGTGATGTCACAGTAAAGGGATAATACACACAGTGATGTCACAGTACAGAGATAATAAACACAGTGATGTCACAGTACAGGGATAATACACACAGTGATGTCACAGTACAGAGATAATAAACACAGTGATGTTACAGTACAGGGATAATACACAGTGATGTCACAGTACAGAGATAATACACGCAGTGATGTCACAGTACAGGGATAATAAACACAGTGATGTCACAGTACAGGGATAATACACACAGTGCTGTCACAGTACAGGGATAATAAACACAGTGATGTCACAGTACAGGGGTAATACACACAGCGATGTCACAGTACAGGGATAATACACGCAGTGATGTCACAGTACAGAGATAATACACACAGTGATGTCACAGTACAGAGATAATACACACAGTGATGTCACAGTACAGGGGTAATACACAGTGATGTCACAGTACAGGGATAATACACACAGTGATGTCACAGTACAGGGATAATACACACAGTGATGTCACAGTACAGGGATAATACACAGTGATGTCACAGTACAGGGATAATACACAGTGATGTCACAGTACAGGGATAATACATGTAGTGACGTCACAGTACAGAGATAATACACACAGTGATGTCACAGTACAGGGATAATACACACAGAGATGTCATAGTACAGGGATAATACACACAGTGATGTCACAGTACAGGGATAATACACACAGTGATGTCACAGTACAGGGATAATACACACAGTGATGTCACAGTACAGAGATAATACACACAGTGATGTCACAGTACAGGGGTAATACACACAGTGATGTCACAGTACAGGGGTAATAAACACAGTGATGTCACAGTACAGGGATAATAAACACAGTGATGTCACAGTACAGAGATAATACACACAGTGATGTCACAGTACAGGGATAATACACACAGTGATGTCACAGTACAGGGATAATACACACAGTGATGTCACAGTACAGGGATAATACACACAGTGATGTCACAGTACAGGGATCATACACTCAGTGATGTCACAGTACAGGGATAATACACACAGTGATGTCACAGTACAGTGATAATACACACAGTGATGTCAGAGTAAAGGGATAATACACGCAGTGACGTCACAGTACAGGGATAATAAACACAGTGATGTCACAGTACAGAGATAATAAACACAGTGATGTCACAGTACAGGGATAATAAACACAGTGATGTCACAGTACAGAGATAATAAACACAGTGATGTCACAGTACAGGGATAATAAACACACTGATGTCACAGTACAGGGATAATAAACACAGTGATGTCACAGTACAGAGATAATAAACACAGTGATGTCACAGTACAGGGATAATAAACACAGTGATGTCACAGTACAGAGATAATAAACACAGCGATGTCACAGTACAGGGATAATACACACAGTGATGTCACAGTACAGGGATAATACACGCAGTGATGTCACAGTACAGAGATAATACACGCAGTGATGTCACAGTACAGGGATAATACACGCAGTGATGTCACAGTACAGGGATAATACACGCAGTGATGTCACAGTACAGGGATAATAAACACAGTGATGTCACAGTACAGGGATAATACACACAGTGATGTCACAGTACAGGGATAATACACACAGTGATGTCACAGTACAGGGATAATACACGCAGTGATGTCACAGTACAGGGATAATACACACAGTGATGTCACAGTACAGAGATAATACACACAGTGATGTCACAGTACAGGGATAATACACACAGTGATGTCACAGTACAGGGATAATACACACAGTGGTGTCACAGTACAGGGATATACACACAGTGGTGTCACAGTACAGGGGTAATGCACACAGTGGTGTCACAGCACAGGGATAATGCACACAGTGGTGTCACAGTACAGAGATAATACACGCAGTGATGTCACAGTACAGAGATAATACACGCAGTGATGTCACAGTACAGGGATAATACACGCAGTGATGTCACAGTACAGGGATAATACACACAGTGATGTCACAGTACAGAGATAATACACACAGTGATGTCACAGTACAGGGATAATACACACAGTGATGTCACAGTACAGGGATAATACACACAGTGATGTCACAGTACAGGGATAATACACACAGTGGTGTCACAGTACAGGGATATACACACAGTGGTGTCACAGTACAGGGGTAATGCACACAGTGGTGTCACAGCACAGGGATAATGCACACAGTGGTGTCACAGTACAGAGATAATACACGCAGTGATGTCACAGTACAGAGATAATACACGCAGTGATGTCACAGTACAGGGATAATACACGCAGTGATGTCACAGTACAGGGATAATACACACAGTGATGTCACAGTACAGAGATAATACACACAGTGATGTCACAGTACAGGGATAATACACACAGTGATGTCACAGTACAGGGGTAATACACGCAGTGATGTCACAGAACAGGGGTAATACACACAGTGATGTCACAGTACAGGGATAATACACACAGTGATGTCACAGTACAGAGATAATACACACAGTGATGTCACAGTACAGGGATAATACACGCAGTGACGTCAGAGTACAGGGGTAATACACGCAGTGATGTCACAGTACACGGATAATGCACACAGTGACGTCACAGTACAGGGATAATAAACACAGTGATGTCACAGTACAGGGATAATAAACAGTGATGTCACAGTACAGAGATAATAAAAACAGTGATGTCACAGTACAGGGATAATACACACAGTGATGTCACAGTACAGGGATAATACACGCAGTGATGTCACAGTACAGGGATAATACACACAGTGATGTCACAGTAGAGGGATAATACACACAGTGATGTCACAGTACAGGGATAATAAATGTAGTGATTTCACAGTACAGGGATAATACACAGTGATGTCACAGTACAGAGATAATACACGCAGTGATGTCACAGTACAGGGATAATACACACAGTGATGTCACAGTACAGGGATAATACACGCAGTGATGTCACAGTACAGGGATAATACACGCAGTGACGTCACAGTACAGGGATAATACACACAGTGATGTCACAGTACAGGGATAATACACACAGTGATGTCACAGTACAGTGATAATACACACAGTGATGTCAGAGTAAAGGGATAATACACGCAGTGACGTCACAGTACAGGGATAATACACACAGTGACGTCACAGTACAGGGATAATATACGCAGTGACGTCACAGTACAGGGATAATAAACACAGTGATGTCACAGTACAGGGATAATACACAAAGTGATGTCACAGTACAGGGATGATACACACAGTGATGTCACAGTACAGGGATAATACACGCAGTGATGTCACAGTACAGGGATAATACACGCAGTGATGTCACAGTACAGGGATAATACACGCAGTGATGTCACAGTACAGGGATAATACACGCAGTGATGTCACAGTACAGGGATAATACACGCAGTGATGTCACAGTACAGGGATAATACACACAGTGATGTCACAGTACAGAGATAATACACGCAGTGATGTCACAGTACAGAGATAATACACACAGTGATGTCACAGTACAGGGATAATACACACAGTGATGTCACAGTACAGGGATAATACACACAGTGATGTCACAGTACAGGGATAATACACACAGTGATGTCACAGTACAGGGATAATACACACAGTGATGTCACAGTACAGGGATAATACACGCAGTGATGTCACAGTACAGAGATAATACACACAGTGATGTCACAGTACAGGGATAATACACACAGTGATGTCACAGTACAGGGATAATACACGCAGTAATGTTACAGTACAGGGATAATACACGCAGTGATGTCACAGTACAGGGATAATACACGCAGTGATGTCACAGTACAGGGATAATAAACACAGTGATGTCACAGTACAGGGATAATACACACAGTGATGTCACAGTACAGAGATAATACACACAGTGATGTCACAGTACAGGGATAATACACACAGTGATGTCACAGTACAGGGATAATAAACACAGTGATGTCACAGTACAGGGATAATAAACACAGTGATGTCACAGTACAGAGATAATACACACAGTGATGTCACAGTACAGGGATAATACACACAGTGATGTCACAGTACAGGGATAATACACACAGTGATGTCACAGTACAGGGATAATACACACAGTGATGTCACAGTACAGGGATCATACACTCAGTGATGTCACAGTACAGGGATAATACACACAGTGATGTCACAGTACAGTGATAATACACACAGTGATGTCAGAGTAAAGGGATAATACACGCAGTGACGTCACAGTACAGGGATAATAAACACAGTGATGTCACAGTACAGAGATAATAAACACAGTGATGTCACAGTACAGAGATAATACACACAGTGATGTCACAGTACAGGGATAATAAACACAGTGATGTCACAGTACAGAGATAATAAACACAGTGATGTCACAGTACAGAGATAATACACACAGTGATGTCACAGTACAGGGATAATACACACAGTGATGTCACAGTACAGGGATAATAAACACAGTGATGTCACAGTACAGGGATAATAAACACAGTGATGTCACAGTACAGAGATAATACACACAGTGATGTCACAGTACAGGGATAATACACACAGTGATGTCACAGTACAGGGATAATACACACAGTGATGTCACAGTACAGGGATAATACACACAGTGATGTCACAGTACAGGGATCATACACTCAGTGATGTCACAGTACAGGGATAATACACACAGTGATGTCACAGTACAGTGATAATACACACAGTGATGTCAGAGTAAAGGGATAATACACGCAGTGACGTCACAGTACAGGGATAATAAACACAGTGATGTCACAGTACAGAGATAATAAACACAGTGATGTCACAGTACAGGGATAATAAACACAGTGACGTCACAGTACAGGGATAATAAACACAGTGATGTCACAGTACAGAGATAATAAACACAGTGATGTCACAGTACAGAGATAATACACACAGTGATGTCACAGTACAGGGATAATAAACACAGTGATGTCACAGTACAGAGATAATAAACACAGTGATGTCACAGTACAGGGATAATATACGCAGTGATGTCACAGTACAGGGATAATAAACACACTGATGTCACAGTACAGAGATAATAAACACAGCGATGTCACAGTACAGGGATAATACACACAGTGATGTCACAGTACAGGGATAATACACGCAGTGATGTCACAGTACAGAGATAATACACGCAGTGATGTCACAGTACAGGGATAATACACGCAGTGATGTCACAGTACAGGGATAATACACGCAGTGATGTCACAGTACAGGGATAATAAACACAGTGATGTCACAGTACAGGGATAATACACACAGTGATGTCACAGTACAGAGATAATACACACAGTGATGTCACAGTACAGGGATAATACACACAGTGATGTCACAGTACAGGGATAATACACACAGTGATGTCACAGTACAGGGATAATACACACAGTGGTGTCACAGTACAGGGATATACACACAGTGGTGTCACAGTACAGGGGTAATGCACACAGTGGTGTCACAGCACAGGGATAATGCACACAGTGGTGTCACAGTACAGAGATAATACACGCAGTGATGTCACAGTACAGAGATAATACACGCAGTGATGTCACAGTACAGGGATAATACACGCAGTGATGTCACAGTACAGGGATAATACACACAGTGATGTCACAGTACAGAGATAATACACACAGTGATGTCACAGTACAGGGATAATACACACAGTGATGTCACAGTACAGGGGTAATACACGCAGTGATGTCACAGAACAGGGGTAATACACACAGTGATGTCACAGTACAGGGATAATACACACAGTGATGTCACAGTACAGAGATAATACACACAGTGATGTCACAGTACAGGGATAATACACGCAGTGACGTCAGAGTACAGGGGTAATACACGCAGTGATGTCACAGTACACGGATAATGCACACAGTGACGTCACAGTACAGGGATAATAAACACAGTGATGTCACAGTACAGGGATAATAAACAGTGATGTCACAGTACAGAGATAATAAAAACAGTGATGTCACAGTACAGGGATAATACACACAGTGATGTCACAGTACAGGGATAATACACGCAGTGATGTCACAGTACAGGGATAATACACACAGTGATGTCACAGTAGAGGGATAATACACACAGTGATGTCACAGTACAGGGATAATAAATGTAGTGATTTCACAGTACAGGGATAATACACAGTGATGTCACAGTACAGAGATAATACACGCAGTGATGTCACAGTACAGGGATAATACACACAGTGATGTCACAGTACAGGGATAATACACGCAGTGATGTCACAGTACAGGGATAATACACGCAGTGATGTCAGAGTAAAGGGATAATACACACAGTGATGTCACAGTACAGGGATAATACACACAGTGATGTCACAGTACAGGGATAATACACACAGTGATGTCACAGTACAGTGATAATACACACAGTGATGTCAGAGTAAAGGGATAATACACGCAGTGACGTCACAGTACAGGGATAATACACACAGTGACGTCACAGTACAGGGATAATAAACACAGTGATGTCACAGTACAGGGATAATATACGCAGTGACGTCACAGTACAGGGATAATAAACACAGTGATGTCACAGTACAGGGATAATACACACAGTGATGTCACAGTACAGGGATGATACACACAGTGATGTCACAGTACAGGGATAATACACGCAGTGATGTCACAGTACAGGGATAATACACGCAGTGATGTCACAGTACAGGGATAATACACGCAGTGATGTCACAGTACAGGGATAATACACGCAGTGATGTCACAGTACAGGGATAATACACGCAGTGATGTCACAGTACAGGGATAATACACACAGTGATGTCACAGTACAGAGATAATACACGCAGTGATGTCACAGTACAGAGATAATACACACAGTGATGTCACAGTACAGGGATAATACACACAGTGATGTCACAGTACAGGGATAATACACACAGTGATGTCACAGTACAGGGATAATACACACAGTGATGTCACAGTACAGGGATAATACACACAGTGATGTCACAGTACAGGGATAATACACGCAGTGATGTCACAGTACAGAGATAATACACACAGTGATGTCACAGTACAGGGATAATACACACAGTGATGTCACAGTACAGGGATAATAAACGCAGTAATGTTACAGTACAGGGATAATACACGCAGTGATGTCACAGTACAGGGATAATACACGCAGTGATGTCACAGTACAGGGATAATACACGCAGTGATGTCACAGTACAGGGATAATACACGCAGTGATGTCACAGTACAGGGATAATAAACACAGTGATGTCACAGTACAGGGATAATACACACAGTGATGTCACAGTACAGAGATAATACACACAGTGATGTCACAGTACAGGGATAATACACACAGTGATGTCACAGTACAGGGATAATAAACACAGTGATGTCACAGTACAGGGATAATACACACAGTGGTGTCACAGTACAGGGATAATACACACAGTGGTGTCACAGTACAGGGATATACACACAGTGGTGTCACAGTACAGGGGTAATGCACACAGTGGTGTCACAGCACAGGGATAATGCACACAGTGGTGTCACAGTACAGAGATAATACACGCAGTGATGTCACAGTAAAGGGATAATACACACAGTGATGTCACATTACAGAGATAATAAACACAGTGATGTCACAGTACAGGGATAATACACACAGTGATGTCACAGTACAGAGATAATAAACACAGTGATGTTACAGTACAGGGATAATACACAGTGATGTCACAGTACAGAGATAATACACGCAGTGATGTCACAGTACAGGGATAATAAACACAGTGATGTCACAGTACAGGGATAATACACACAGTGATGTCACAGTACAGGGATAATAAACACAGTGATGTCACAGTACAGGGGTAATACACACAGCGATGTCACAGTACAGGGATAATACACGCAGTGATGTCACAGTACAGAGATAATACACACAGTGATGTCACAGTACAGAGATAATACACACAGTGATGTCACAGTACAGGGATAATACACAGTGATGTCACAGTACAGGGATAATACACACAGTGATGTCACAGTACAGGGATAATACACACAGTGATGTCACAGTACCGGGATAATACACACAGTGATGTCACAGTACAGGGATAATAAACACAGTGATGTCACAGTACAGGGATAATACACACAGTGATGTCACAGTACAGGGATAATAAACACAGTGATGTCACAGTACAGGGGTAATACACACAGCGATGTCACAGTACAGGGATAATACACGCAGTGATGTCACAGTACAGAGATAATACACACAGTGATGTCACAGTACAGAGATAATACACACAGTGATGTCACAGTACAGGGATAATACACAGTGATGTCACAGTACAGGGATAATACACGCAGTGATGTCACAGTACAGGGATAATAAACACAGTGATGTCACAGTACAGGGATAATACACACAGTGATGTCACAGTACAGGGATAATAAACACAGTGATGTCACAGTACAGGGGTAATACACACAGCGATGTCACAGTACAGGGATAATACACGCAGTGATGTCACAGTACAGAGATAATACACACAGTGATGTCACAGTACAGAGATAATACACACAGTGATGTCACAGTACAGGGATAATACACAGTGATGTCACAGTACAGGGATAATACACAGTGATGTCACAGTACAGGGATAATACATGTAGTGACGTCACAGTACAGAGATAATACACACAGTGATGTCACAGTACAGGGATAATAGACACAGTGATGTCACAGTACAGGGATAATACACACAGAGATGTCACAGTACAGGGATAATACACACAGTGATGTCACAGTACAGGGATAATACACACAGTGATGTCACAGTACAGGGATAATACACACAGTGATGTCACAGTACAGAGATAATACACACAGTGATGTCACAGTACAGGGGTAATACACACAGTGATGTCACAGTACAGGGGTAATAAACACAGTGATGTCACAGTACAGGGATAATAAACACAGTGATGTCACAGTACAGAGATAATACACACAGTGATGTCACAGTACAGGGATAATACACACAGTGATGTCACAGTACAGGGATAATACACACAGTGATGTCACAGTACAGGGATCATACACTCAGTGATGTCACAGTACAGGGATAATACACACAGTGATGTCACAGTACAGTGATAATACACACAGTGATGTCAGAGTAAAGGGATAATACACGCAGTGATGTCACAGTACAGGGATAATAAACACAGTGATGTCACAGTACAGAGATAATAAACACAGTGATGTCACAGTACAGGGATAATAAACACAGTGATGTCACAGTACAGAGATAATAAACACAGTGATGTCACAGTACAGGGATAATATACGCAGTGATGTCACAGTACAGGGATAATAAACACACTGATGTCACAGTACAGAGATAATAAACACAGTGATGTCACAGTACAGGGATAATAAACACACTGATGTCACAGTACAGAGATAATAAACACAGTGATGTCACAGTACAGGGATAATACACGCAGTGATGTCACAGTACAGGGATAATAAACACAGTGATGTCACAGTACAGGGATAATACACACAGTGATGTCACAGTACAGAGATAATACACACAGTGATGTCACAGTACAGGGATAATACACACAGTGATGTCACAGTACAGGGATAATACACACAGTGATGTCACAGTACAGGGATAATACACACAGTGGTGTCACAGTACAGGGATATACACACAGTGGTGTCACAGTACAGGGGTAATGCACACAGTGGTGTCACAGCACAGGGATAATGCACACAGTGGTGTCACAGTACAGAGATAATACACGCAGTGATGTCACAGTAAAGGGATAATACACACAGTGATGTCACAGTACAGAGATAATAAACACAGTGATGTCACAGTACAGGGATAATACACACAGTGATGTCACAGTACAGAGATAATAAACACAGCGATGTCACAGTACAGGGATAATACACACAGCGATGTCACAGTACAGGGATAATAAACACAGCGATGTCACAGTACAGGGGTAATACACACAGCGATGTCACAGTACAGGGATAATACACGCAGTGATGTCACAGTACAGAGATAATACACACAGTGATGTCACAGTACAGAGATAATACACACAGTGATGTCACAGTACAGGGATAATACACAGTGATGTCACAGTACAGGGATAATACACACAGTGATGTCACAGTACAGGGATAATACACACAGTGATGTCACAGTACAGGGATAATACACAGTGATGTCACAGTACAGGGATAATAAACACAGTGATGTCACAGTACAGGGATAATACACAGTGATGTCACAGTACAGGGATAATACACAGTGATGTCACAGTACAGGGATAATAAACACAGTGATGTCACCTTACAGGGATAATAGACACAGTGATGTCACAGTACAGGGATAATACACACAGAGATGTCATAGTACAGGGATAATACACACAGTGATGTCACAGCACAGGGATAATACACACAGTGATGTCACAGTACAGGGATAATACACACAGTGATGTCACAGTACAGAGATAATACACACAGTGATGTCACAGTACAGGGGTAATACACACAGTGATGTCACAGTACAGGGGTAATACACACAGTGATGTCACAGTACAGGGATAATAAACACAGTGATGTCACAGTACAGGGATAATAAACACAGTGATGTCACAGTACAGGGATAATAAACACAGCGATGTCACAGTACAGAGATAATAAACACAGTGATGTCACAGTACAGGGATAATAAACACAGCGATGTCACAGTACAGAGATAATAAACACAGTGATGTCACAGTACAGGGATAATACACACAGTGATGTCACAGTACAGGGATAATACACACAGTGATGTCACAGTACAGGGATAATACACACAGTGATGTCACAGTACAGGGATCATACACTCAGTGATGTCACAGTACAGGGATAATACACGCAGTGACGTCACAGTACAGGGATAATAAACACAGTGATGTCACAGTACAGAGATAATAAACACAGTGATGTCACAGTACAGGGATAATATACGCAGTGACGTCACAGTACAGAGATAATAAACACAGTGATGTCACAGTACAGGGATAATATACGCAGTGATGTCACAGTACAGGGATAATAAACACACTGATGTCACAGTACAGAGATAATAAACACAGCGATGTCACAGTACAGGGATAATACACACAGTGATGTCACAGTACAGGGATAATAAACACAGTGATGTCACAGTACAGAGATAATAAACACAGCGATGTCACAGTACAGGGATAATATACGCAGTGATGTCACAGTACAGGGATAATGCACACAGTGATGTCACAGTACAGGGATAATACACGCAGTGATGTCACAGTACAGGGATAATAAACACAGTGATGTCACAGTACAGGGATAATACACACAGTGATGTCACAGTACAGAGATAATACACACAGTGATGTCACAGTACAGGGATAATACACACAGTGATGTCACAGTACAGGGATAATAAACACAGTGATGTCACAGTACAGGGATAATACACACAGTGGTGTCACAGTACAGGGATAATACACACAGTGGTGTCACAGTACAGGGATATACACACAGTGGTGTCACAGTACAGGGGTAATGCACACAGTGGTGTCACAGCACAGGGATAATGCACACAGTGGTGTCACAGTACAGAGATAATACACGCAGTGATGTCACAGTAAAGGGATAATACACACAGTGATGTCACAGTACAGAGATAATAAACACAGTGATGTCACAGTACAGGGATAATACACACAGTGATGTCACAGTACAGAAATAATAAACACAGCGATGTCACAGTACAGGGATAATACACACAGTGATGTCACAGTACAGGGATAATAAACACAGCGATGTCACAGTACAGGGGTAATACACACAGCGATGTCACAGTACAGGGATAATACACGCAGTGATGTCACAGTACAGAGATAATACACACAGTGATGTCACAGTACAGAGATAATACACACAGTGATGTCACAGTACAGGGATAATACACAGTGATGTCACAGTACAGGGATAATACACACAGTGATGTCACAGTACAGGGATAATACACAGTGATGTCACAGTACAGGGATAATACACAGTGATGTCACAGTACAGGGATAATACACAGTGATGTCACAGTACAGGGATAATAAACACAGTGATGTCACAGTACAGGGATAATACACACAGTGATGTCACAGTACAGGGATAATACACACAGTGATGTCACAGTACAGGGATAATACACACAGTGATGTCACAGTACAGGGATAATACACACAGTGATGTCACAGCACAGGGATAATACACACAGTGATGTCACAGTACAGGGATAATACACACAGTGATGTCACAGTACAGGGATAATACACACAGTGATGTCACAGTACAGGGATAATACACACAGTGATGTCACAGTACAGGGATAATACACACAGTGATGTCACAGCACAGGGATAATACACACAGTGATGTCACAGTACAGAGATAATACACACAGTGATGTCACAGTACAGGGGTAATACACACAGTGATGTCACAGTACAGAGATAATAAACACAGTGATGTCACAGTACAGGGATAATACACACAGTGATGTCACAGTACAGGGATAATACACACAGTGATGTCACAGTACAGGGATAATAAACACAGTGATGTCACAGTACAGGGATAATACACACAGTGATGTCACAGTACAGGGATAATAAACACAGTGATGTCACAGTACAGGGATAATACACACAGTGGTGTCACAGTACAGGGATAATACACACAGTGGTGTCACAGTACAGGGATATACACACAGTGGTGTCACAGTACAGGGGTAATGCACACAGTGGTGTCACAGCACAGGGATAATGCACACAGTGGTGTCACAGTACAGAAATAATACACGCAGTGATGTCACAGTAAAGGGATAATACACACAGTGATGTCACAGTACAGAGATAATAAACACAGTGATGTCACAGTACAGGGATAATACACACAGTGATGTCACAGCACAGGGATAATACACGCAGTGATGTCACAGTACAGAGATAATAAACACAGTGATGTCACAGTACAGAGATAATACACACAGTGATGTCACAGCACAGGGATAATACACGCAGTGATGTCACAGTACAGGGATAATACACGCAGTGATGTCACAGTACAGGGATAATACACACAGTGATGTCACAGTACAGGGATAATACACACAGTGATGTCACAGTACAGGGATAATACACACAGTGACGTCACAGTACAGGGATAATAAACACAGTGATGTCACAGTACAGAGATAATAAACACAGTGATGTCACAGTACAGGGATAATACACACAGTGATGTCACAGTACAGGGATAATAAACACAGTGATGTCACAGTACAGAGATAATACACACAGTGATGTCACAGTACAGGGATAATACACACAGTGATGTCACAGTACAGGGATAATAAACACAGTGATGTCACAGTACAGAGATAATACACACAGTGATGTCACAGTACAGGGATAATACACGCAGTGATGTCACAGTACAGAGATAATACACACAGTGATGTCACAGTACAGAGATAATACACACAGTGATGTCACAGTACAGGGATAATACACACAGTGATGTCACAGTACAGGGATAATACACACAGTGATGTCACAGTACAGGGATAATACACAGTGATGTCACAGTACAGGGATAATACACAGTGATGTCACAGTACAGGGATAATACACGCAGTGACGTCACAGTACAGGGATAATACACGCAGTGATGTCACAGTACAGGGATAATAAACACAGTGATGTCACAGTACAGGGATAATACACACAGTGATGTCACAGTACAGAGATAATACACACAGTGATGTCACAGTACAGGGATAATACACACAGTGATGTCACAGTACAGGGATAATAAACACAGTGATGTCACAGTACAGGGATAATACACACAGTGGTGTCACAGTACAGGGATAATACACACAGTGGTGTCACAGTACAGGGATATACACACAGTGGCGTCACAGTACAGGGGTAATGCACACAGTGGTGTCACAGCACAGGGATAATGCACACAGTGGTGTCACAGTACAGAAATAATACACGCAGTGATGTCACAGTAAAGGGATAATACACACAGTGATGTCACAGTACAGAGATAATAAACACAGTGATGTCACAGTACAGGGATAATACACACAGTGATGTCACAGTACAGAGATAATACACACAGTGATGTCACAGTACAGGGATAATACACGCAGTGATGTTACAGTACAGGGATAATACACGCAGTGATGTCACAGTACAGGGATAATACACGCAGTGATGTAACAGTACAGGGATAATAAACACAGTGATGTCACAGTACAGGGATAATACACACAGTGATGTCACAGTACAGGGATAATACACACAGTGATGTCACAGTACAGGGATAATACACAGTGATGTCACAGTACAGAGATAATACACGCAGTGATGTCACAGTACAGGGATAATAAACACAGTGATGTCACAGTACAGGGATAATACACACAGTGATGTCACAGTACAGGGATAATAAACACAGTGATGTCACAGTACAGGGGTAATACACACAGCGATGTCACAGTACAGGGATAATACACGCAGTGATGTCACAGTACAGAGATAATACACACAGTGATGTCACAGTACAGAGATAATACACACAGTGATGTCACAGTACAGGGATAATACACACAGTGATGTCACAGTACAGGGATAATACACACAGTGATGTCACAGTACAGGGATAATACACAGTGATGTCACAGTACAGGGATAATACACAGTGATGTCACAGTACAGGGATAATACATGTAGTGACGTCACAGTACAGAGATAATACACACAGTGATGTCACAGTACAGGGATAATACACACAGAGATGTCATAGTACAGGGATAATAAACACAGTGATGTCACAGTACAGGGATAATACACACAGTGATGTCACAGTACAGGGATAATACACACAGTGATGTCACAGTACAGGGATAATACACACAGTGATGTCACAGTACAGAGATAATACACACAGTGATGTCACAGTACAGGGGTAATACACACAGTGATGTCACAGTAGAGATAATACACAGTGATGTCACAGTACAGGGATAATAAACACAGTGATGTCACAGTACAGGGATAATAAACACAGTGATGTCACAGTACAGGGATAATACACACAGTGATGTCACAGTACAGAGATAATACACACAGTGATGTCACAGTACAGGGATAATACACACAGTGATGTCACAGTACAGGGGTAATACACGCAGTGATGTCACAGTACACGGATAATGCACGCAGTGACGTCAAAGTACAGGGATAATAAACACAGTGATGTCACAGTACAGGGATAATACACACAGTGATGTCACAGTACAGGGGTAATACACGCAGTGATGTCACAGTACACGGATAATGCACGCAGTGACGTCAAAGTACAGGGATAATAAACACAGCGATGTCACAGTACAGGGATAATACACACAGTGATGTCACAGTACAGGGATAATACACACAGTGATGTCACAGTACAGGGATAATACACACAGTGATGTCACAGTACAGAGATAATACACACAGTGATGTCACAGTACAGGGATAATACACACAGTGATGTCACAGTACAGGGATAATAAACACAATGATGTCACAGTATAGGGATAATAAACACAGTGATGTCACAGTACAGGGATAATACACACAGTGATGTCACAGTACAGAGATAATACACACAGTGATGTCACAGTACAGGGATAATACACACAGTGATGTCACAGTACAGGGATAATACACGCAGTGACGTCACAGTACAGGGATAATACACGCAGTGATGTCACAGTACAGGGATAATAAACACAGTGATGTCACAGTACAGGGATAATACACACAGTGATGTCACAGTACAGGGATAATGTACGCAGTGATGTCACAGTACAGGGATAATACACACAGTGATGTCACAGTACAGGGATAATACACGCAGTGATGTCACAGTACAGGGATAATACACGCAGTGATGTCACAGTACAGGGATAATACACACAGTGATGTCACAGTACAGGGATAATAAACACAGTGATGTCACAGTACAGGGATAATACACACAGTGATGTCACAGTACAGAGATAATACACACAGTGATGTCACAGTACAGGGATAATACACACAGTGATGTCACAGTACACGGATAATGTACGCAGTGATGTCACAGTACAGGGATAATAAACACAATGATGTCACAGTACAGAGATAATACACACAGTGATGTCACAGTACAGGGATAATACACACAGTGATGTCACAGTACACGGATAATGTACGCAGTGATGTCACAGTACAGGGATAATACACACAGTGATGTCACAGTACAGAGATAATACACACAGTGATGTCACAGTACAGGGATAATACACACAGTGATGTCACAGTACACGGATAATGTACGCAGTGATGTCACAGTACAGAGATAATACACACAGTGATGTCACAGTACAGGGATAATAAACACAATGATGTCACAGTATAGGGATAATAAACACAGTGATGTCACAGTACAGGGATAATACACACAGTGATGTCACAGTACAGAGATAATACACAGTGATGTCACAGTACAGGGATAATACACACAGTGATGTCACAGTACAGGGATAATACACACAGTGATGTCACAGTACACGGATAATGTACGCAGTGATGTCACAGTACAGGGATAATAAACACAGCGATGTCACAGTACAGGGATAATACACACAGTGATGTCACAGTACAGAGATAATACACACAGTGATGTCACAGTACAGGGATAATAAACACAATGATGTCACAGTACAGGGATAATAAACACAGTGATGTCACAGTACAGAGATAATACACACAGTGATGTCACAGTACAGGGATAATACACACAGTGATGTCACAGTACAGGGATAATACACGTAGTGATGTCACAGTACAGGGATAATACACGTAGCGACGTCACAGTACAGGGATAATACACGTAGCGACGTCACAGTACAGGGATAATACACACAGTGATGTCACAGTACAGGGATAATACACACAGTGATGTCACAGTACAGGGGAAATACACACAGTGATGTCACAGTACAGGGATAATACACACAGTGATGTCACAGTACAGGGATAATACACACAGTGATGTCACAGTACAGGGATAATATATGTAGTGACGTCATAGTACAGGGATAATACACAAAGTGATGTCACAGTAAAGGGATAATACACGTAGTGATGTCACAGTACAGGGATAATACACGTAGTGACGTCACAGTACAGGGATAATACACACAGTGATGTCACAGTACAGGGATAATACACACAGTGATGTCACAGTACAGGGGAAATACACACAGTGATGTCACAGTAGAGGGATAATACACACAGTGATGTCACAGTACAGTGATAATAAACACAGTGATGTCACAGTACAGGGATAATACACGTAGCGATGTCACAGTACAGGGATAATACACACAGTGATGTCACAGTACAGGGATAATACACGTAGTGATGTCACAGTACAGGGATAATAAACACAGTGATGTCACAGTACAGGGATAATACACGCAGTGATGTCACAGTACAGGGATAATACACGCAGTGATGTCACAGTACAGGGATAATAAACACAGTGATGTCACAGTACAGGGATAATACACACAGTGATGTCACAGTACAGAGATAATACACGCAGTGATGTCACAGTACACGGATAATGTACACAGTGATGTCACAGTACAGGGATAATACACACAGTGATGTCACAGTACAGAGATAATACACACAGTGATGTCACAGTACAGGGATAATAAACACAGTGATGTCACAGTACAGGGATAATAAACACAGTGATGTCACAGTACAGGGATAATACACACAGTGATGTCACAGTACAGAGATAATACACGCAGTGATGTCACAGTACACGGATAATGTACACAGTGATGTCACAGTACAGGGATAATACACACAGTGATGTCACAGTACAGAGATAATACACACAGTGATGTCACAGTACAGGGATAATACACACAGTGATGTCACAGTACAGGGGTAATACACGCAGTGATGTCACAGAACAGGGGTAATACACACAGTGATGTCACAGTACAGGGATAATACACACAGTGATGTCACAGTACAGAGATAATACACACAGTGATGTCACAGTACAGGGATAATACACGCAGTGACGTCAGAGTACAGGGGTAATACACGCAGTGATGTCACAGTACACGGATAATGCACACAGTGACGTCACAGTACAGGGATAATAAACACAGTGATGTCACAGTACAGGGATAATAAACAGTGATGTCACAGTACAGAGATAATAAACACAGTGATGTCACAGTACAGGGATAATACACACAGTGATGTCACAGTACAGGGATAATACACGCAGTGATGTCACAGTACAGGGATAATACACACAGTGATGTCACAGTAGAGGGATAATACACACAGTGATGTCACAGTACAGGGATAATAAATATAGTGATTTCACAGTACAGGGATAATACACGCAGTGATGTCACAGTACAGGGATAATAAACACAGTGATGTCACAGTACAGGGATAATACACACAGTGATGTCACAGTACAGAGATAATACACACAGTGATGTCACAGTACAGGGATAATACACGCAGTGATGTCACAGTACAGAGATAATACACGCAGTGATGTCACAGTACAGGGATAATACACGCAGTGATGTCACAGTACAGGGATAATAAACACAGTGATGTCACAGTACAGGGATAATACACACAGTGATGTCACAGTACAGAGATAATACACACAGTGATGTCACAGTACAGGGATAATACACACAGTGATGTCACAGTACAGGGATAATAAACACAGTGATGTCACAGTACAGGGATAATACACACAGTGGTGTCACAGTACAGGGATAATACACACAGTGGTGTCACAGTACAGGGATATACACACAGTGGTGTCACAGTACAGGGGTAATGCACACAGTGGTGTCACAGCACAGGGATAATGCACACAGTGGTGTCACAGTACAGAGATAATACACGCAGTGATGTCACAGTAAAGGGATAATACACACAGTGATGTCACAGTACAGAGATAATAAACACAGTGATGTCACAGTACAGGGATAATACACACAGTGATGTCACAGTACAGGGATAATAAACACAGCGATGTCACAGTACAGGGGTAATACACACAGCGATGTCACAGTACAGGGATAATACACGCAGTGATGTCACAGTACAGAGATAATACACACAGTGATGTCACAGTACAGAGATAATACACACAGTGATGTCACAGTACAGAGATAATACACAGTGATGTCACAGTACAGGGATAATACACACAGTGATGTCACAGTACAGGGATAATACACACAGTGATGTCACAGTACAGGGATAATACACAGTGATGTCACAGTACAGGGATAATACACAGTGATGTCACAGTACAGGGATAATAAACACAGTGATGTCACAGTACAGGGATAATACACACAGTGATGTCACAGTACAGGGATAATACACACAGTGATGTCACAGTACAGGGATAATACACACAGTGATGTCACAGCACAGGGATAATACACACAGTGATGTCACAGCACAGGGATAATACACACAGTGATGTCACAGTACAGGGATAATACACACAGTGATGTCACAGTACAGGGATAATACACACAGTGATGTCACAGTACAGGGATAATACACACAGTGATGTCACAGCACAGGGATAATAAACACAGTGATGTCACAGCACAGGGATAATACACACAGTGATGTCACAGTACAGAGATAATACACACAGTGATGTCACAGTACAGGGGTAATACACACAGTGATGTCACAGTACAGGGATAATAAACACAGTGATGTCACAGTACAGAGATAATACACACAGTGATGTCACAGTACAGGGGTAATACACACAGTGATGTCACAGTACAGAGATAATAAACACAGTGATGTCACAGTACAGGGATAATAAACACAGTGATGTCACAGTACAGTGATAATACACACAGTGATGTCACAGTACAGAGATAATAAACACAGTGATGTCACAGTACAGGGATAATACACACAGTGATGTCACAGTACAGGGATAATACACACAGTGATGTCACAGTACAGAGATAATAAACACAGTGATGTCACAGTACAGGGATAATACACACAGTGATGTCACAGTACAGGGATAATACACACAGTGATGTCACAGTACAGGGATAATAAACACAGCGATGTCACAGTACAGTGATAATACACACAGTGATGTCCCAGTACAGAGATAATAAACACAGTGATGTCACAGTACAGGGATAATACACACAGTGATGTCCCAGTACAGAGATAATAAACACAGTGATGTCACAGTACAGGGATAATAAACACAGTGATGTCACAGTACAGTGATAATACACACAGTGATGTCACAGTACAGAGATAATAAACACAGCGATGTCACAGTACAGAGATAATAAACACAGTGATGTCACAGTACAGGGATAATAAACACAGTGATGTCACAGTACAGAGATAATAAGCACAGTGATGTCACAGTACAGGGATAATAAACACAGTGATGTCACAGTACAGTGATAATACACACAGTGATGCCACAGTACAGAGATAATAAACACAGTGATGTCACAGTACAGGGATAATACACACAGTGATGTCACAGTACAGAGATAATAAACACAGTGATGTCACAGTACAGGGATAATACACACAGTGATGTCACAGTACAGGGATAATACACACAGTGATGTCACAGTACAGGAATAATACACACAGTGATGTCACAGTACAGAGATAATAAACACAGTGATGTCACAGTACAGAGATAATAAACACAGTGATGTCACAGTACAGGGATAATACACACAGTGATGTCACAGTACAGGGATAATACACACAGTGATGTCACAGTACAGAGATAATAAACACAGTGATGTCACAGTACAGAGATAATAAACACAGTGATGTCACAGTACAGGGATAATACACACAGTGATGTCACAGTACAGGGATAATAAACACAGTGATGTCACAGTACAGGGATAATAAACACAGTGATGTCACAGTACAGGGATAATACACACAGTGATGTCACAGTACAGAGATAATAAACACAGCGATGTCACAGTACAGGGATAATACACACAGTGATGTCACAGTACAGGGATAATACACACAGTGATGTCACAGTACAGGGATAATACACACAGTGATGTCACAGTACAGGAATAATACACACAGTGATGTCACAGTACAGAGATAATAAACACAGTGATGTCACAGTACAGAGATAATAAACACAGTGATGTCACAGTACAGGGATAATACACACAGTGATGTCACAGTACAGGGATAATACACACAGTGATGTCACAGTACAGAGATAATAAACACAGTGATGTCACAGTACAGAGATAATAAACACAGTGATGTCACAGTACAGGGATAATACACACAGTGATGTCACAGTACAGGGATAATACACACAGTGATGTCACAGTACAGGGATAATACACACAGTGATGTCACAGTACAGAGATAATAAACACAGTGATGTCACAGTACAGGGATAATACACACAGTGATGTCACAGTACAGAGATAATACACACAGTGATGTCACAGTACAGAGATAATACACACAGTGATGTCACAGTACAGAGATAATACACACAGTGATGTCACAGTACAGAGATAATAAACACAGTGATGTCACAGTACAGGGATAATACACACAGTGATGTCACAGTACAGGGATAATACACACAGTGATGTCACAGTACAGGAATAATACACACAGTGATGTCACAGTACAGAGATAATAAACACAGTGATGTCACAGTACAGAGATAATAAACACAGTGATGTCACAGTACAGGGATAATACACACAGTGATGTCACAGTACAGGGATAATACACACAGTGATGTCACAGTACAGAGATAATAAACACAGTGATGTCACAGTACAGAGATAATAAACACAGTGATGTCACAGTACAGGGATAATACACACAGTGATGTCACAGTACAGGGATAATAAACACAGTGATGTCACAGTACAGGGATAATAAACACAGTGATGTCACAGTACAGGGATAATACACACAGTGATGTCACAGTACAGAGATAATAAACACAGCGATGTCACAGTACAGAGATAATACACACAGTGATGTCACAGTACAGGGATAATACACACAGTGATGTCACAGTACAGGGATAATACACACAGTGATGTCACAGTACAGGGATAATACACACAGTGATGTCACAGTACAGGAATAATACACACAGTGATGTCACAGTACAGAGATAATAAACACAGTGATGTCACAGTACAGAGATAATAAACACAGTGATGTCACAGTACAGGGATAATACACACAGTGATGTCACAGTACAGGGATAATACACACAGTGATGTCACAGTACAGGGATAATACACACAGTGATGTCACAGTACAGAGATAATAAACACAGTGATGTCACAGTACAGGGATAATACACACAGTGATGTCACAGTACAGAGATAATACACACAGTGATGTCACAGTACAGAGATAATACACACAGTGATGTCACAGTACAGAGATAATACACACAGTGATGTCACAGTACAGAGATAATAAACACAGTGATGTCACAGTACAGGGATAATAAACACAGTGATGTCACAGTACAGGGATAATAAACACAGTGATGTCACAGTACAGAGATAATACACACAGTGATGTCACAGTACAGAGATAATACACACAGTGATGTCACAGTACAGAGATAATACACACAGTGATGTCACAGTACAGAGATAATACACACAGTGATGTCACAGTACAGAGATAATAAACACAGTGATGTCACAGTACAGGGATAATACACACAGTGATGTCACAGTACAGAGATAATAAACACAGTGATGTCACAGTACAGGGATAATAAACACAGCGATGTCACAGTACAGGGATAATACACACAGTGATGTCACAGTACAGGGATAATACACACAGTGATGTCACAGTACAGGGATAATACACACAGTGATGTCACAGTACAGGGATAATACACACAGTGATGTCACAGTACAGGGATAATAAACACAGTGACGTCACAGTACAGGGATAATACATGTAGTGACGTCACAGTACAGGGATAATACATGTAGTGACGTCACAGTACAGGGATAATACATGTAGTGATGTCACAGTACAGGGATAATACACACAGTGATGTCACAGTACAGAGATAATACACACAGTGATGTCACAGTACAGAGATAATACACACAGTGATGTCACAGTACAGGGATAATAAACACAGTGATGTCACAGTACAGGGATAATAAACACAGTGATGTCACAGTACAGGGATAATACACACAGTGATGTCACAGTACAGAGATAATAAACACAGCGATGTCACAGTACAGGGATAATACACACAGTGATGTCACAGTACAGGGATAATACACGCAGTGATGTCACAGTACAGGGATAATACACACAGTGATGTCACAGTACAGGGATAATACACACAGTGATGTCACAGTACAGGGATAATACACACAGTGATGTCACAGTACAGGAATAATACACACAGTGATGTCACAGTACAGAGATAATAAACACAGTGATGTCACAGTACAGAGATAATAAACACAGTGATGTCACAGTACAGGGATAATACACACAGTGATGTCACAGTACAGGGATAATACACACAGTGATGTCACAGTACAGAGATAATAAACACAGTGATGTCACAGTACAGAGATAATAAACACAGTGATGTCACAGTACAGGGATAATACACACAGTGATGTCACAGTACAGGGATAATACACACAGTGATGTCACAGTACAGGGATAATACACACAGTGATGTCACAGTACAGAGATAATAAACACAGTGATGTCACAGTACAGGGATAATACACACAGTGATGTCACAGTACAGAGATAATACACACAGTGATGTCACAGTACAGAGATAATACACACAGTGATGTCACAGTACAGAGATAATACACACAGTGATGTCACAGTACAGAGATAATAAACACAGTGATGTCACAGTACAGGGATAATAAACACAGTGATGTCACAGTACAGGGATAATAAACACAGCGATGTCACAGTACAGGGATAATACACACAGTGATGTCACAGTACAGGGATAATACACACAGTGATGTCACAGTACAGGGATAATACACACAGTGATGTCACAGTACAGGGATAATACACACAGTGATGTCACAGTACAGGGATAATAAACACAGTGATGTCACAGTACAGAGATAATACACAGTGATGTCACAGTACAGGGATAATACACACAGTGATGTCACAGTACAGAGATAATACACACAGTGATGTCACAGTACAGAGATAATACACAGTGATGTCACAGTACAGGGATAATACACACAGTGATGTCACAGTACAGGGATAATAAACACAGTGACGTCACAGTACAGGGATAATACACACAGTGATGTCACAGTACAGAGATAATACACACAATGATGTCACAGTACAGGGATAATACACACAGTGACGTCACAGTACAGGGATAATACATGTAGTGACGTCACAGTACAGGGATAATACATGTAGTGACGTCACAGTACAGGGATAATACACGTAGTGACGTCACAGTACAGGGTAATGGACATATACAGCCCCTTGCAGACAGTGCGGTCCCGCGGGTGGAGCTGCTGTGACCCCGGATCTGTGGCTGCTCCGTGTAGTTGTAGGTGACGCTTTGTAGCCTCATTACAGTACCATTTAGGATGATCCAAAAAGAGCCGGACCTCCCATCACGTAACAGTAGTAACACTAGCAGGAGTAAACCTGTGCACAGTGCGCATGCGCGCTGCGGGCAGTCACGTGATCGTCATGGCGGCCTCCTTGTCTCGCTGTGCGGTGTCTCCTGCAGGGAAGCACTCGGCCTCCGTCATCTTCCTGCACGGATCAGGTGCTGTCCCCTGTCCTCGTCCTCCGGGTGTCATTTCTTCTTCCTGCGCTGCTGGGGATGGAACCACAAGTGTCAGCAGAGCTGCTGCTCTGGTGTTGCTGGTACTTGTAGTTCTGCAGACGCCGGGTTTAGTCCCTTTAGACCGTGTTTTTCTGTATATAATGTATATTGTGGGGGGATCTCACAGGAGGAGGAGCTGAGAGCAGGGGAAGACTTCACTATTTGTAAAGGGGTTTTCTTCTTTCCTTTAATAAATGTAAAAAGGAAAAAAAAAGCAAAAGTGCTCTCCGGGGGACCGAAGAGACGATGTCACCGCTGCCAGGTCTGGTGATGGCTCCGCGGGCATGTGGACGGAGCCACCGGGTCGGGGAGATATATATATATATTTATATATATACATATATAAGAATTCTGTTCCTGCATTTTTTTAACCCCCACCCCCAAAGAAAAGGAAAAAAAATACTATTATTGCTGGATCCATAGAGATCCCATCTTTAAGTGTAGGAAGATAATTAACTCCTATGGAAAAAGTCATAAGGAAATAATAAAATCAGCAGGAAAAGTTGTTTTTTTTTCTAGCACAAAAAATGGAATAAAAAAACTAACAAAATCTCACCCGTACCCCAAAATGAGGCCGATAAAAACGACTTCTCATTGCACAAAGAACAACAATGGAAGGACAAAAAACAAAGAAATCAATGGCGCGAGCCAAAACTATAATTCATCTCGAAAAAATAAAGGAGAAAAATTGAAATGGCAGCAAAAAAATCTTGATCTTTAACCCTTTAGCTCAGTGACATATACTTGTGCTATGACATGAAGGAAATGGTGTTTAAATGGAAATTTGCCCCCTGCTAGTGCGTAGCGGCTCCCTTCAGCGCCCCGTGATGCAATCAGGGGGCGCAGATGGGTTATTATGACAGCTGGGGGGTCTGCTGAAAGCCCCCGCCATCTCCATCTATATTCTGGGCTTCCATGGAGACTGCGATCTTCACTATATGCTACAATACTGTGGAATAGCACTGTGTAGTATAAGCGATCCGAAGGGCGCAGGTTCGACTTCCCTGTGGGGACTGAAAAAATCAATTTAAAAATATGTAAAAAAAAAAATAAAATTTTTTTATACATGTAAAAAAAAAATATAAAAATTCAAATCGCTTTTTTTCCCACCTTAAAAATATAGAAATAACAAAAAAGAAGGAATATATTTGGTGTCGTCCTGCTCAGAAAAGTCTGATCTATCAAAATACTAAATAACTTCACCCGATCGGTAAACGCCGTAACTGGAAAAAAAAAATCTAACTCCAGAATTGCCGTCTTCTTGTCACCACTCCTCACTAAAAAAAAAAAAGATACGTCAAAGTGTGTCCTGCACCCTGAGGTGGTATCAATTAAACCATCAGCTCGTCACAAGAACAATCCCTTACACGGCTCCATCGACAAAAATAAAAATGTTACGGGTCTTGGAAAATGACAAGCCCCGTAGATTTTTGGTGCAATGTTTCTTTTATGTGTTTTTTTAGTGCAAAAATGCATGGGTTTTGCACTTAAAGGGAACCTGTCACCCCGTTTTTTTCAGTAGGAGATAAAAATACCGTTAAATAGGGCCTGAGCTGTGCTTTACAATAGGGTATTTTTTGTCCCCTGATTCCCCACCTATGCTGCCGAAATACCTTACAAATGGCCGCGCGTGCGCAGATGGAGTCTCCTGCTTCCCGGGGGCTTCAGGAAAATGGCCGCGCCCAGCAAGAAACCGCTGAATAGCGGCGAGCGCGCTCTTTTTCTGCAGCTGCGCAGTGCATTCGGCACTTGCGCATGCGAGAAGCACTACGCCACCAACGGGAACATAAGCAAGATCTGGGGGAAGAAACAGCGCTGTGACCACGCCCATCCGACCTGACCAGCCTGATTGACAGGTGAAAAAGGCCACTTTTGTAAGGTATTTCGGCAGCATAGGTAGGGAATCGGGACAAAAAATACCCTATTGTAAAGCACAGCTCAGGCCCTATTTAACGGTATTTTTATCTCCTACTGAAAAAATGGGGTGACAGGTTCCCTTTAAAAAGGCATCCGCATTATTTTGAACGCGCTCTTTCTGGCTCCCAATAGAAGGCGAAAAGCCGACAACAGTTCGTTATCCGCTTTAATCACGAGTTTTCATTAAATCGCATTCACATCTCATGGACCATTAAAGGGGTTTGTCTAAGCTCAGGTGGAAAGTCTGCAATCGCTCCATGTGACTGCAGTAGTGATGAGCGAGAATACTCGTTACATGAGTTTCCGAGCATGCTCGGGTGGTCTCCGAGTATTTCAGCATGCTCGGAGATAGTTTCTGTCTCCATAGCTGCATGATTTACAGCCGCTAGACAGCCTGACTACATGTGGGGGTTGCCTGTTTGTTAGGAAAGCCCCACATGTATTCAGGCTGTCTAGCAGCCGCAAATCGTGCAGCTATGGAGACAGAAACTAAATCTCCGAGCACATCCAAATACTCGGAGACCACCCGAGCATGCTCGGGAAGTCTCGAGTAACGAGCATTGTCGCTCATCACTAGACTGCAGACTTCTAGATCCCCACGAGCTGTTGGGAATGTCCTCTGCTGGTGGCGAGAGCAAGGGATCACGTAACCATAAGTAAGCGATTTGCCTACGTCCGTCAACATTCCGACTAGACGTGTGTGATCTCGCCTGATGCAAGGCCGAGGACTTCTAGTTGGCATGTGACCATGCAAATCTCATACTTGTGGTGGCGACGTGACCACCAACGTGTGAGAATCCCGACGGTGTTTGGTGCGCACGGTGTGAGGATTCAGAAATCTGCAGCCGCATAGAGTGACTGCAGACTTTCAGCCCAATCCTGGACAACCCCTTTTAAAGACGCAGCGTTTGACACGTGTGAACACGGCTTCAGTAATGGTTTCAGAGATGAAGGAGATATCAGAACTCCGACACATGCGCCCCCCATAAATCATCTGACCGCACCAACATAATTTCCGAGTATCGGTGCCCAAATACCATTGGTAGCAACAGTCCCGATAACAGGACTCCTGGATCAGTGTTTGTTGCCGTAGTGCCCGTCTCATTTCTTCCTTGTAGGCAGTTTTCTTAAAATTCTGGAAAAGCCCTTGACTCAGTGCAGGTAATTAATCCGGTGGCTTTAAACGACCATAACGTGGTCACTGTGTAAGACTCCCCTCGACCTTGTTTTTCCATGTGTCATGTCCCAAGCCGTTAGCTTCCCCGTAAACCGAAGTGAACGTTCGCGTTCTGCAATCATGCATTTGAAGACTCGTTAGTTCTCTTTGTACCTCGCGCGGCCGACAATCATAACGTGCCGTAATTCCGATGTTAACGAGCTAGGCGCCACTAATGGGCATGAGGTCACCTGTGAGTCAGCGGCCGGCGCTCCGCTCCGAGGTTTTCTATTCTTATTGAGCATGAAGGCTTTCGGTCTTGGGCGCCGTGTTACATCTGTGCTGCTGCTTTCTGACACCAGATTATGTCTGGAATTAAGCAATTAAGAAAAAAAAGAATCCGACGTGATTCAGAGGAGCTTGTAAGTGGTGGAGGAGAGAGCTGTACGGCATTGATTACCTACGATGGTATAGTGACCCCTCTCTTTCGTTACGATCCGATTGTCGATGACAGTGGTCTGTACACAAGTGCTGGCATTTTGGAGATCATTGAAGGGCAGGAGTGCGATACATACAAGGGATAAATTCACTGATTGGCGGGAAACGAAGTAACCCTTTATGGAGACTTCTGCCCTCGAGAACCGACCCATCCATATGTTACACGGTTGGCCATCCATATCAGTTTATAAAGGTGATGCCACGGGTTGGTTGGCTGCAGCGGTCACTTACTGTAGGCGGAACGTCACCATGAAAAAACTGGTGAAAGAGAGCGCTGGAGCAAGCGCGGATCTTGATGACTTAGCTACTCTTTCTTTGTTATATGAAATGCAGCCTTGTCCAACTTTCAGAACAGCTCCAAGAACTAAGGGACCCTGTAGAGCATTAGCAATCCCGCAGCTTTCCAGGATAGGTGTGAACATTTCCATGAAATATATGGTTATGCGGAGCTTCTGTGTAGCTTCTCCACTTTTGGTTCTTACAGCTCATCGTCACCTTGATTCTGCTGGTGAGGAGGAAATAGAAAATTTGGGTCCCCTGTACTAGCGAGCACGGGAGTCCCAATAGTAACATGCACCACCTCACCTGTGCTTTCTAAAACCTTGTAATTTTCTCAGCATATTGATTGCAGAATCCACGCAGAAAATATACAACAAATCCTGTGACTTTTTAGAATATTGCACCTTTACCATTTTTTCCCTCTGTAGGTTCTGTCTTTAATTTCCAGTTGTGTCTGAGGTCTGAGATGAGGCTCCAATGATGAATCATGTCTCCCAGACACGGCACACACAGACATGAGGGATTCCTGCTCTTCTGTCTCCATGTAACTCATGCTCCGAAGCAGCAGCATGGAAGACATTATTCAGCAGTGCTGAGCATGGTAGCTGTGAATCCAGCTCTGGGATGAGATGTAAGTGGAGGCTCCCATGATGAATTAAGTTCTCCCATACACAGCACACACAGACATGAGGGATTCCTGCTCTTCATTCTCCATGTAACTCATGCTCAGAAGCAGCAGCATGGAATGCATTATTCATCAGTACTGAGCATGGTAGCTGTGAATTCCGTGCTGAGCATGGTAGCTGTGAATCCAGCTCTGGGATGAGATATAAGTGGAGGCTCCCATGATGAATGATATCTCCCATACCCAGCACACACAGGCATGAGGGATTCCTGCTCTTCATTCTCCATGTAACTCATGCTCAGAAGCAGCAGCATGGAAGACATTATTCAGCAGTGCTGAGCATGGTAGCTGTGAATCCAGCTCTGGGATGAGATATAAGTGGAGGCTCCCATGATGAATTAAGTTCTCCCATACACAGCACACACAGACATGAGGGATTCCTGCTCTTCATTCTCCATGTAACTCATGCTCAGAAGCAGCAGCATGGAATGCATTATTCATCAGTACTGAGCATGGTAGCTGTGAATTCCGTGCTGAGCATGGTAGCTGTGAATCCAGCTCTGGGATGAGATATAAGTGGAGGCTCCCATGATGAATGATATCTCCCATACCCAGCACACACAGGCATGAGGGATTCCTGCTCTTCATTCTCCATGTAACTCATGCTCAGAAGCAGCAGCATGGAAGACATTATTCAGCAGTGCTGAGCATGGTAGCTGTGAATCCAGCTCTGGGATGAGATATAAGTGGAGGCTCCCATGATGAATCATGTCTCCCATACACCGCACACACAGACATGAGGGACTCCTGCTCTTCATTCTCCATGTAACTCATGCTCAGAAGCGGCAGCATGGAATACATTATTCAGCAGTGCTGAGCATGGTAGCTGTGAATCCAGCACTGGGATCAGATATAAGTGGAAGATCCCATGATGAATTATGTCTCCCATACACCTCACACACAGACATGAGGGATTCCTACCCTTCTGTTTCCATGTAACTCTTGCTCAGAAGCAGCAGCAAGGAAGACATTATTCAGCAGTGCTGAGCATGGTAGCTGTGAATCCAGCTCTGGGATGAGATATAACACTTAGGCTATGTGCACACAGCGCCTTTAAGAACCACTGACTTTTCCAAGGGGAAAACCTTTTGGGAAAACGCTGGCAATCGTTTTCTTAAAGCGTCTTCTCACACGTCTTTTCAGTTATTTTTGCGACCACTCAGCTGCCGACTTCTTTGCTCTGTACTCTTCCAAAGACGCCTGAAGAATGAACATATCACTTCTTTTACCCGATACAGAGTTTCCTAACTTTGAAGCGATTAAAAGAAGCGAGAAAAGACAGAACATGTGCGCAGCTTGTTCATTTTCATATTGCTGTGCTTTATGTTCATTTTTTGCGGTGTACGCACATATTCTTACTTGTAAGCAGCAGCACCGGTCGGCGTGTGCTTGTGCCTATTTTGCTCGCTCCCTCCACACCTTCATAGACTTCACTGGGCAGCTGTAACCTGATCCATCAGTTAGCGGACATTGGTTTTCCATCTTGTATGGATCCGTAAATGGGTGAATCTCATCTGGCACATGTAAGAAACCAGTGCATTTTGCAATATTTTTTTTTTCACAAGAACATTTGGGGAAAAAAATTGCTGAAAATACAGTCCTGTGAAACAAGTGAGGGATGTCACGAGACTACCCACTGTTTGACTGCAGCGGTCAAACACATTTCAAGCCGGAAAGATAGTCTGCAGCTCTCTCTTCCAGCTCAGATTGGCACGTGGCGGCTGATTAGCAGTGTTCACAATAAGAAATAGCCTTTAATGTTATGTTTAATTTTTTTTTTTTTTTTGCCGTAGATATGTACGGTATTTTTCTCTGGAGTTAATGCCGCTGTTCTCCTGAATCCGGCGATGTTTCTCTTTTGTTCCTGCTCCTCTCCATTCCTGAGATATGGCTCTTTCTTCCCTGTATGTACCTCCAGGCTTGTTAGCCAAGTGGGCGTTGCTCTTAACCGTTCTTTACAGCTGTGTTCTATTGACCACACCCTGGTCAAATTAGCGCTATATCCGGGGAGAATGAGGTCATATCTCGGGAACGGAGTGGCGTAGAAACAAAAGAAAAACAACGCCGGATTCAGGAGAATGGCGGCATTTACACCAAATCAACAAATAATGTATTTATGAGAAGTTGCAGATCCTTTTTAAATGTTTTCACATTACTGATTTGCAAATTCTGAGTCGATTGAGGTCATGGGTCTAAAAGTTGTGCCCAAAAATGAAGTATCTGCCACCCATCTACTGTTGTATGAATCGTATTTTGCTAGTTACTTTTTTCGGGACTTTGTCATTTTACGCCGTGATTAGCTGGAGAACTTTATATCCTCTGGTAATCTTGTATATGTTTGAAATGATCCGCCGGGGTTTAACTTTCCAGAATGGAGCATGGGCCTGATCATTAGTTAATCCCTTAAACCAAAACACTCTTCTCATTTGCTTTCTTTAGGCTTCGCTTATTTGAGGATTGTTCCTTGGTTCGCTAGTTGGCGTATTTGGCATCGTTATTACTCTCTATTGTTTTTATGGGTTTTTTTTTTCCCTGTGATTTCTAGCAATGTTTTTGCAATTTTGACTAAACACACAATAAACAAAAGTTTATTAAATCTGAAAATCCTTTCTTGGTGGAGGTCCAGTCTGCGGAAAAATTACGTTTTGAAGACATTTCATTGATTTGCTTTTTTTTAAAAAAAAAATGGATACTAAGGGAAGAAAGGAGGTGAGACATAACAAAGAACATCAATAAAGTATAGATAAATTCCGAAAATTGAGCATTTGGAGACACTAAAACAAGAGAAGTCAGTGAACATACTGTGGTGAAAATAGTGGATGTTCTGAAAAGTAGAGGAGTATCAGTTCACTGCTTTTACGTAAAAGGGCACAGTCCAGGCCTTCAACAAACTTTACATAAATCAATAGTCCAGGTGAATATAAGAACCTTTGTAATATATCTTATTAAAGAAATATGGTTCTTTCTCCATTTAATAGCCACTTCTTTCCCTACTCTATCAGCTCATTGTGGTGTCTGGTTACACAACCTATTATACTCTATGGGGAGGAGCAAGAAGCAGAGTGAGAAAACAAGCAGAGGGAGACACAAAAAGATCATGCTGAGCTTTCTAATAAGTCTTTTACTTCAACCCCAGAACTGGATTCCCATCTACACAGCCCAGTACTTCTGTTTAATTTCCTCCAAGCTGGTACTGATGTGAAAAAAAACAAGAATCAGGGAAATCCCTATCTCTCTATCTGTTAGATGGTATGTGAGAGACGTTGTAGCAGTAAGTCGGTACCCACCAGCTCAGAATGAATTGCAAGTTACGAGACACAGCCTGCAGAGGGTGAATCTTGTGAAATATCCATGATGCAAGCCATATCCTGGCCAGATATAGTAATATTCTACAACAGCTTATTCTGAAAAGTTACTTGAAAGTCCAATAACTCTTACAGGGAACCTGTCACCCCCCTCCTGGCGTTTTTAACTAAAAGATCCATCTTGTGCAGCACTGAGGCTGCATTCTGTGAAGGTGGCTCTTCTTTTTGTGCTCCCTTCCAACGCTGCAATATTAACTTATAATTTTTGCGCCATACCTTTAGTCTGTCCAGGGGGGCACTTCTTTTCCCCCGGACCCAACCGCCTCCCAGCCATCAGTCAGCCCCTCCGGGCGCTGCCTCCTCTGTCTTCAGTAACGTACCCGGCGCCTGCGCTATAATTCCAATTTCGAAATCATCTCGTGCCTGTGTGTACCCGAGAACCTAGAAGAGAAAAAATTTGCAAAAAACCCCTGCTGTAATTAAGTAAAAAAGCAAAAGTGCATTTAAATAACACAGAGTTCTTAGCAATACTGTTTTTTGATCAAAAAATAGCACAAAAGCCATCCCACCTCGTCGAGGTAACTCTGATCGGGACAGTCCTACACGGTCAGTGTCAGGGGTTTTTTGCTAATTTTTTTCTCTTGTAGGTTTTATGTGTTTTGTGGCCAATGTTAACATGCGTTTGACTTCTGCATGTGTACCAACTCAAGTTAAGCTCAATTTTTGTGTTTTTTTTCTGCGTGTGCCCGAGATCCCGCCCCGCAGTGTGCCCAAAATCGGAAATCACAGCACAGGTGACAGAGGAGGCGGAGCCCGGCACATGGAGGGGTTGACTGATGGCTGGGAGGCGGCTGTGTTCGGGGGACAAGATGTGCCCCCTCGGACAGACTTAAAGGTATGGCGCGAAAATTATAAAAGTTAATATTGCAGCGTTGGAAGGGACCACAAAAAGAAGAGCCACCTTCACGGAATGCAGCATTAGTGCTGCAGAAGGTGGCTATTTTAGTTACAAACGCCAGGAGGGGGGTGACAGGTTCCCTTTAATTCTGTTAGTACATTTACTTTCCAGTCCTCTATAGGGAGTGGGTGGTCTGAAATTGCGCATTATGACTCGAGCGCTATTTTGTTTTACTTATCGGCAGCATGCTCCACACCTGAATTGAAAAGATTGATCCCCAGCAAATCTATTCATTATGAATTTCCCTAAAAGCTCTGATTCTTACGAATATGAAAATTTGGAAGATTCAAAATGCATGAATCTAGCCAAATGGCGAAGTGCTGACCACCATTACGCTGGATTTTTTGAGGACCGTGAAGGGGTTAGAATAATAAAACACACCTGTCCTAGGGTCTCGCCTCGGATCCGATCTACAGTTCTTCCGGGGCTGAGACCAATGGTTGGTGATTTATCTCACCCGGTCACTTAGAGGGGTGGGGGACACACGTCATTGCTGTGCGGAGACCAGAGAATTGCCTCATGTGGTCATTGACATGTGAAGCCCCCCACGTGTCTCTGTCACAGGATTTGGCACCGAAGGAGGAACTGAAGATTGGAGCGCTCCCCTCCAATTTATTATGCTTTGGGGTGTGGAAAGATCTCAACATAATAAGCGGCAATCGGGGGAACTTGTAATTGAATCTGCCAAACGAAATTGAGTGAATGTGCCCAGGACAAATTTAGAGAAATTCACTCATCTCTACCCCCAACCTTAGGGCTCATGCACTCAACTGTGGTTTTGACGAATAGCACTCGTACCCGCATTAATATGATTTTATCCTCGGACCAAAGTCTGATCAGAATAACCGGCTCTTTATTGTCGGATGTGGAGAAACCTGTCGTGTGACCCTACTATTAGTATAACTTATTTTGTCAGTATTGTCCACATGTCCCTCAAGTTAAAGGGTTTCCCCCCTTCATTACAAGTTAGAACCTATCCAAAGGATAGGGAAACTTGCGGTTTGGGGTTGGATCGACTTTCGGGAGCGCTCCATTGATCATCTTCTGGAGAAAGTTGAGTGCCATTCTTGGCTACCTTTGACAGTCCCATAGAGAAGTGGCGCCGGTGTATGGCCGCTACTCCATTCCGACGGGACATTCATGTTGGCAATCTAGGGACGCTGTACCAAAGGTTGGAACTGATGAATATTCCTGTCTTCTGTAGGTGACACAGGACCAGGAATTAAATCATGGCTACGGGAAGTCTTGAAGAAGGATTTAGCATTTAGCCATATAAAAGTCATATTCCCGACAGCTCCGGCCCGGTAAGGTTTATTTCTTTTTTTCATTGTCGATTTTAAAGAGATGTCCAGGATTTATAGAGGACTCGCCGCCTCTCCTGACAAGTTTTAATAAATACTTAATAATATTTTCTTAGAATTCAGTGTTCTGCCGTTCCTTTGTTTTTCCTCCTAGAAATTTATGAATTGGTTGTTACCGGCCGAGTGGTAACTGAAATACGTCCAATCAGTACAGCTAATGTCCAACAATGTCTCTTCGATACGAGAGTTTTTAATTAATCCATAAATTTCTAGGAGAAATACCAGAGGAACGTCACACAATGCAGAAGATTCTCGAGGATTCTTGAGGATTGATGTCTTGCATCTCAGCCCCAATGGAAATGAGCTGTACTACAATACCCGGAATTTATGGCATCCAGATTTGGGGATTTTCCAGATCACTACGTTATGTGAGGGATTTTTCTTTTTTATTTTAGTTGTTAAATTCAAAACTTTGTGAAGATAAAGAATTTTGGTTGTCGTCTTTTTCTGAAACCTTGTTTTACTTCTCCGTTGATGGATCCAGGTGAGGGCTTGTTTTTTTATGTGGCCACTTGTAGTTCTTTTTCTTTTTTTTTTATGGCCGGAGCTTTGTCCCGCACGTTCCTCAACATTCTATAAGTTTTCCCATTCATTCCAGGAAAATGTCTAAAAGATGAATCACGTATTGGAATCCGGAGATCCTATTCTCTTATTCTCGGGCTGATGTGTTACCGTTCAGGCTTGGATCACACTGTGGGTGATTCACGGACTTAGTTCCCATAAATGAGGAAGCACAAAGCATTACATGGGTGTCCTCCCGGCAGTGGCGTCTGCTGGTATTATCTGCTGGTGTCCCCAGAGGGTCAATGGGCAGAGGCAGTGTAAGTTGGATTTTGGCCATGGGTTTCCCCCCTCTGTCTTTTATTACTGGTAAGAAGTCAGAAAGGCCATAAAAAGTGAGAAGAGTCGGCCAAAACCCTCCTGTAACTCACAAACATTCCCAATGCCAAATTCCTAGAGGCAATTACCAGCAAGCACTTACTATAAAGAGCTCGCCATGGAGTCAGGAAGCCATGCTGCCACTCCCAAACCTATCGCTCAAGCACATGATTAAAAAAAAAGAAAATTTGGACTCGAAATCCATCGGAGAGTCAAGTTAGTGCTTTTGTGTATGTTTTTTTTTTTAAAGGGTGATTTTTGGGTCTTGTGAAGGCATTAAAAAAAAAGATGCAGATTCAGTACTACTAAACTCAAACTGAGGCCAATAGAAAAGTAATTAAAGATACTGTCCAGAAAATTGTTTTTAAAGAGAAAGCGTCATGACATAAAAAGGTTTGTTTCTTTTTTTAAAAATCCTCCATACAGATCCAGAGATATGGGCCTACTGCAGATTTTTATGGTCTTTTTCAAGGGGCGGGGGCGTGGCTCACAGGATCCTCTGGGGCGTGTCTTTAGGCTGCAGCGCATAATTAAGCTATGAGCCACGCCTCCTGGTTAAGACCATAAAAGGTAACAGAGATGAGAAGATCGATTTGAGGGATTCTGGTTCAGTGTATGGGTTAGTGGTACCTGGTGGGTAGATGGGAGGCCTGTGGATCTCTTACCATCAGGTGCGGCTTTTGATTAGCCAGGGCTGGCACTACATTGTCTGTGCTACCCACAGATGATGTCGCACCAGCCCTAACAGATCAAATGCCGCACCGGGGGTGCCGAAGAGGAATAGATTCACGGGCCCCATGTCTAGTTGCCATGTACGACTAACCTGGATGCTGGACGGGAGTCCCGCGAATCGATCCGCTCATCTCTAGTAGCAGTAAATGCAAAGTCTGGAATCTGATGACGGATTTAAGAAAAAAAAAAACCAGAAAATTGAAAAAGAATATTCAGATGAGCAACAGAAATAAAATACGAGCCAATACCGGACACTTCTTATTTAGTGACAAATCCTCTTTAAGGGGTCGTTCAGGACTTCGCTATTGGTTCCCTCTTCTAAGGATCAGTCATCAGTATCAGATCGGTGGGATTTCACCACCAGGTACCCATCGATCAGCTGTTGGCAGCTCCTGCCTCTTCTGGAACTAAATACCACAGCTCCTTACTCAGCGTAATGGCCGTTCTCGGGTACTGCGGCTCATCTCCTAGTGAAGTCAACAGGAGCTGGCCTGCAGTACCCAAAAACAGCCACTACACAGTGTACGGCGCTGTGGTGTTCTCGCTGGTCACATCAGGACCTGATTACAGCTGATTGGTTGGTTCTGGATGTCGGACCCCCACCGATTGTATAGTGATTATATATTCTATGGATTTACCACTTTTTGTTTTAAATATGGCTAAATTAGCACATTATACAACTTACTAATGCAGCTAACTTATTAAAGATGCCCCGTTCTGCAGATATCTTCTGTGGTCTCTGGAGGTCTATTTAAAGAGTTAGAGGGGTTGTCCTGTCCAAATTCTCTCCTGTGAATATACCTGTAAATTGGATATTCAGCTCTGCTACATCTGTACGTATACACTCTAGTTGTGACTCTGCTCTACATCCAGGACCTGGATTAATACTGACCACCTCCGACTTTTCCAGGAGCCGCCTGGACTGTGCTCGTGGTCGTACGTGGCCCCTACATCCCTCGTTCTTAGTTTACAATTGCGGTTCTGTAGAGGAATTTTTGGCATTATACGTCGCTCTTGGCCCGTACACAAATCTCTTTTTCATTCTTTTGCTGCTTTTTGATGAGTGTCGCAAATTGGACAGCGCTCGTACCCGTCGTCCCGTTTTTCCTGATTTGCAGAATGTTTTTGACCGGCTGGATATAGCTTTATTGATGATCCCTGGCTATTACTTCACTTTTATATACTTTTTTTTTCTAATTATTTTTAAGTTCTAAATGTTGGGGTTTAATTAGATTTTCTCGTGCAGCAGCGACAAGAAATCACTTGACCTCATAGAGCGATGAAAGAAATGTAATAAAGCAGTAAACGCGGCTCCGGAGCTGGAATCACAAGTTTCATTCTGTAAATCAGCAATACCATCTAGTGGCTACTGCAAAGCTTGACTCCAACTTGTGCACGAATGGTTTTTGCAAGGTATGCACTTAGAACATTGTTTTTGAAGTGGTTGTCTGATGAGAATTCATTGTTAGATACCCTATTTGGGAATTCACTCTTTCTGGATCCATATTTACTAGAAGGAGTAGAAAGTGGGTCTCTGACGCTTCTGTGTTTGATATTAACTGCCCTCTAATTTTATTGGGAATGGTGTAATACTCCATTTCACCTGTGGTGGTGCTGTAGGGAAATTAAACACTGATTCCCCCACAGATCAGGCTGATCAAGGACTGTCTTGCTGCTGTCGGTAAGGGTAAGTGAACACAACCGTTTTCTCTCCATCTGAGAAAAAGAGTCCGCTTATTTTGATCTTGAAAATTGGTCAGCAATCGGAACTGAATTAGTAGCAGGCGTAAAACGCGCGTTGGGGCTAGCGGTGTGTCATCTCTCACTTCACAATATGGGTGAGAACCTGCAGGGACATGGTGGGGTCTCAATATATCAACCTTGATCTGATTTCAGGCAGAGGCCTACTACATAATACTTATATCTTCCCCACTATATTCTATTGTCTCTATGCACTTTATTACCATGGTTAAAATGCCCATGTGATATGATGTGAGCGTACATGCTGCTCTCTACCTGGTCCTACTTCTGTATTGTCTCTATTAGTAATTTATATATATTATATTGTTAACATGTACTAATATTCTTTCTCTAATCATGTAATAAACTTATACCTTTTTATATATTACACGTTTGGACGCATCGCTTCATTTCCTTTTCTGTATCACTGTCCTTTGAACAATCTCTATAGCTGTCGTGTACAGGTGCTTCTCACAAAATTAGAATATCATCAAAGCGTTAATTTATTTCAGTTCTTCAATACAAAAAGTGAAACTCATATAGAGTCATATTACAGAGTGATCTATTTCAAGTGTTTATTTCTGTTAATGTTGATGATTACGGCTTACAGCCAATGAAAACCCAAAAGTCATTATCTCAGTAAATTAGAATATTTAACAAAAAACACCTGCAAAGTCTTCCTAAGTGAAGAAAAGTCCCTTAGTCTATTTCAGTAGCTCCACAATCATGGGGAAGACTGCTGACCTGACAGATGTCCAGAAGGCAGTCACTGACGCACTCCACAAGGAGGGGAAGCCCCAAAAGAGCATAGCTATAGAAGCTGGCTGTTCACAGAGTGCTGTATCCAAGCAGATTAATGGAGAGTTGAGTGGAATGAAAAAGTGTGGTAGAAAAAGGTGCACAAGCAACCGGGATAACTGCAGCCTTGAAAGGATTGTTAAGAAAAGGCCATTCAAAAATGTGGTGGAGAGTCACAAGGAGTGGACTGCTGCTGAAGACATTGCTTCACCACACACAGACGTATCCAGGACATGGGCTTCAAGTGTCACATTCCTTGTGTCAGCCACTCATGACCAATAGACAACGCCAGAAGCGTCTTATCTGGGCCAAGGAGAAAAAGAACTGGACTGTTGTCAGTGGTCCAAGGTGTTGTTTTCAGATGAAAGTAAATTTTGCATTTAATTTGGAAATCAAGGTCCCAGAGTCTGGAGGAAGAGTGGAGAGGCCACAATCCAAGCTGCTGGAGATCTAGTGTGAAGTTTCCACAATCAGTGATGGTTTGGGGAGCCATGTCATCTGCTGGTGTAGGTCAAGACCAAAGTCAGCACAGCCGTTTGCCAAGTAATTTTAGAGCACTTCATGCTTCCCTCTGCCGACAGTCTTTTTGGAGATGGAAATGTCATTATCCAGCAGGACTTGGCACCTGTCCACACTGCCAAAAGTACCAATACCTGGTTTACAAACAACAGTATCATTGTGCTTGATTGGCAGCAAACTCGCCTGACCTTAACCCCATAGAGAATCTGTGGGATATTGTCAAGAGGAAGATGAGAGACACCAGACCCAACAATGCAGAAGAGCTGAAGGCTGCTATCAAAGCAACCTGGGCTTCCATAACCCCTCAGCAGTGCCACAGGCTGATCGCCTCCATGCCACGCCGCATTGATGCAGTAATTGATGCCAAAGGAGCCTCGACCAAGTACTGAGTGCAGTTACTGAACATACATTTCAGTAGGACAACATTTCAGATTTTAAAATAATTTTTCAAGCTGGTGTTATAAAGTATTCTAATTTACTGAGATAATGACTTTTGGTTTTTCATTGGCTATAAGCCATAATGATCAACATTAACAGAAATAAACACGTGAAATAGATCTGTCTGTGTGTAATGACTCTATATAATATATGAGTTTCACTTTTTGTATTGAAGAACTGAAATAAATTAACTTTTTTGATGATATTCTAATTATGTGAGAAGCACCTGTACCTTTGTTTTTATATTTACCCATCTGTCTGCCATATTTAAGATGTACTCTTACTTTGGGAAAATATTACCCTGCGTCATGGGTTTGTATCTTTTTTTTATACCTCCTTTTGCAGCTGCAGCTTGACATTGAGTATCACTACTTATTTCCAGAATACACAAATCCATCTTTTCTCCTGTGATACCATGATTTTTTTTTAGGTAATAATGAGAAATTCATACACATACCACATGTACTGTATATAATATATAATCCAGCCCCCTGTCAGTAGAGTGGGGGTAGTGTTAACCCTTTCCTTCGCTGAGTGAACAATAGCCGTCCTTTATCTGCCATGTGAGGTTTCCCACATACGTACTGATGGGAAGCAGATGGCGACGCGCGCTGGCTGCTACAGTTTGGTACCATGATAAAACAAAGCCAATGTATGAAGCCGTGGCTGAAAATACAAGTCGCCTGACACAGTTGTCTGTATTGAGTCAGTTCATGAGATTTTCCCATATAATATTCTTGGATAAAGTTGCTGCTGTTCCTTCCACTTCTCAGTAATGTCACTCACAGGTGATTGGAGAAGGTTTGGAGGAAGAAATGTCATTGTATCTTCATTGTGGGTGTGTCCTGAAGAAGAGGTTAGATAACGTCGAAACGCGTAGATTTACACCATGAGATAAAATTGTTTTTATCCTATTGATCTCTCTAAACCATTTATGGGATATCGCCAGCAGCTCAGGAAAAGCCGCCTATTGCTCTACTACTACTAGGGGGGAAGAAATGTCATGGACGGTCTTGTTACATCGGTGTCTCCTATTACAGGACTAGTATCTGAGCTCTACACCACCGGCCATTCTGCCACATGTTAGTAAAGACAGATGACATGGCGGTGGGTTGAAGTGACATGGCGGTGGGTTGAAGTGACATGGCGGTGGGTTGAAGTGACATGGCGGTGGATTGGAGGTTATACACCGGGGGGCGAGGGGCTGATTGTTTTACCCTGAGGAAAACGGGCTGGATGTTATACACCAAGGGCGAGGAGCCAGACATTACACACCAGGGGCTAGGGGACAGATGTTATATACCAAGGGCGAGGAGCCAAACGTTATACACCAGGGACAATGGGCCAGATGTTATACACTGGGAGGGGGACTGGATGCTATTTACGGGGGGGGGGGGGCAATGGGGCTGAATGTTATACACCAAGGGCAAGGAGCCAGACGATATACATAGAGGACGAGGACCCATATGTTATACACCAGGGGCAAGGGGCCAGATGTTATACACTGGGAGGGGGACTGGTTGGTATTTACGGGGGGGAGGGCAATAGGGCTGAATGTTATACACCAAGGGCAAGGAGCCAGACGATATACATGGAGGACGAGGACCCATATGTTATACACCAGGGGCAAGGGGCCAGATGTTATACACTGGGAGGGGGACTGGTTGGTATTTACGGGGGGGAGGGCAATAGGGCTGAATGTTATACACCAAGGGCAAGGAGCCGGACGTTACACACCAGGGGCAAGGGGACGAATGTTATGTTTAATCTGGTTTTTATTGAAAAGAACTTCAAAACAAGCTAGGAACAAACATAAAAAATATTGAGTACAAAAAGAAATCTCATATACAACTGTATATCAAGACCTGTAACCAACAAGTCCCGAAATAGTATAGCTTTCAGGTCAAAATCATTTTCAATCAAGTCCAACAAGATCTGAACAAAAAAAATCCATGGCGGATGTAGGAATCCCCTATCCAGGGAGAGTGTATGACCTTTGGTGATACATATGAGGTATCCTCTGAAAGAGAGCGACCCAAACAAGAGGAGCTAGGTCACTCCAAGTAATAATGGTATAAACACGAACGGAAAGAATGAGACTAAGAAGAGGAATATGGGGGAGGAGAGAGGATGAAAAAAAGGGGGGAGGGTGAGGAACCATGGAGTCTGATATAGAAGGGGGCAACTTGCACCCCTATAATGACGTCCGTCTAACCCGTATTGTTCAATCTATCTTCCTTATGGCTTAGAAAAGAGGGATTGAAAGTCCTGAGAGTCCATATACAAAATCCAAGGACTCCAGACCTGCAGATATTTCTCCATTGAACCGTTAATCTCAGTGGACAATTCCTCCATACTTTGAAGGCTGGTCATCTCCTTGACCCATTCAGACACATTAGGAGATTGGGAGGATTTCCAATGTCTCGGGACAGAATCTTAGGAGCCCCTTTTTCTGGAAGCGAAATGAGCCCGGGAGGATAGATAATAATGCCACCTGGGGGGAGTTGGTCACCAAATGACCGCTAATGGCTTGATAAGCGGAAAAGACAGAATCCCAAAATGGCTTAATATGCTTACATCCCTACCAAATGTGTAGCATGGTACCTCTCTCTACTCCACAACGCCAGCACTTATCGGAGACGGAGGGAAAAGCGGCGTGTAAGACATCAGGATAGCGATACCAACTGGTGAGAATTTTGTAATTCTTTTCCTGTGCGGCAAAGGCAAAAGAGAATTTATGTGAATATATGAACACCTTCCTCCACTCTGCCTCCGATATAGCAACTCCCAACTCACCCCTCCACCTCTCCACATACTTGGGGAACTCGTCTTTGGTATTTTGGTTCAAAAGAGCATATATTAACCCCTTCATGACCCAGCCTATTTTGACCTTAAAGACCTTGCCGTTTTTTGCAATTCTGACCAGTGTCCCTTTATGAGGTAATAACTCAGGAACGCTTCAATGGATCCTAGCGGTTCTGAGATTGTTTTTTCGTGACATATTGGGCTTCATGTTAGTGGTAAATTTAGGTCAATAAATTCTGTGTTTATTTGTGATAAAAACGGAAATTTGGCGAAAATTTTGAAAATTTCGCAATTTTCACATTTTGAATTTTTATTCTGTTAAACCAGAGAGGTATGTGACACAAAATAGTTAATAAATAACATTTCCCACATGTTTACTTTACATCAGCACAATTTTGGAAACAAAATTTTTTTTTGCTAGGAAGTTATAAGGGTTAAAATTTGACCAGCGATTTCTCATTTTTACAACGAAATTTACAAAACCATTTTTTTTAGGGACCACCTCACATTTGAAGTCAGTTTGAGAGGTCTATATGGCTGAAAATACCCAAAAGTGACACCATTCTAAAAAATGCACCCCTCAAGGTGCTCAAAACCACATTCAAGAAGTTTATTAACCCTTCAGGTGCTTCACAGCAGCAGAAGCAACATGGAAGGAAAAAATGAACATTTAACTTTTTAGTCACAAAAATGATTTTTCAGCAACAATTTTTGTATTTTCCCAATGGTAAAAGGAGAAACTGAACCACGAAAGTTGTTGTCCAATTTGTCCTGAGTACGCTGATACCTCATATGTGGGGGTAAACCACTGTTTGGGCACACGGCAGGGCTTGGAAGGGAAGGAGCGCCATTTGACTTTTTGAATGAAAAATTGGCTGCACTCTTTAGCGGACACCATGTCAAGTTTGGAGAGCCCCCGTGTGCCTAAAAATTGGAGCTCCCCCACAAGTGACCCCATTTTGGAAACTAGACGCCCCAAGGAACTTATCTAGATGCATAGTGAGCGCTTTAAACCCCCAGCTGCTTCACAAATTGATCCGTAAAAATGAAAAAGTACTATTTTTTCACAAAAAAAATTCTTTTAGCCTCAATTTTTTCATTTTCACATGGACAACAGGATAAAATGGATCCTAAAATTTGTTTGGCAATTTCTCCTGAGCACACCGATACCTCACATGTGGGGGTAAACCACTGTTTGGGCACATGGTAAGGCTCGGAAGGGAAGGAGCGCCATTTGACTTTTTGAATGAAAAATTATCTCCATCGTTAGCGGACACCATGTCGCGTTTGGAGAGACCCTGTGTGCTTAAACATTGGAGCTCCCCCACAAGTGACCCCATTTTGGAAACTGGACCCCCCAAGGAACTTATCTAGATGCCTAGTGAGCACTTTAAACCCTCAGGTGCTTCACAAATTGTTCCGTAAAAATGAAAAAGTGCTTTTTTTTTCACAAAAAATTTCTTTTCGCCTCAATTTTTTCATTTTCACATGGGCAATAGGATAAAATGGATCCTAAAATTTGTTGAGCAATTTCTCCCGAGTACGCCGATACCTCATATGTGGGGGTAAACCACTGTTTGGGCACACGGCAGGCGCGCCATTTGACTTTTTGAATGGAAAATTAGCTCCAATTGTTAGCGGACACCATGTCGCGTTTGGAGAGCCCCTGTGTGCCTATGCAATGGAGCTCCCCCACAAGTGACCCCATTTTGGAAACTAGACCCCCCAAGGAACTTATCTAGATGCATACTGAGCACTTTAAACCCCCAAGTGCTTCACAGAAGTTTATAATGCAGGGCCATGAAAATAAAAAATAATTTTTCTTTTCTCAAAAATGATTTTTTAGCCTGGAATTTCCTATTTTGCCAATGGTAATAGGAGAAATTGGACCACAAATGTTGTTGTCCAGTTTGTCCTGAGTATGCTGATACCCCATATGTGGGGGTAAACCACTGTTTGGGCGCACGGGAGGGCTCAGAAGGGAAGGCACGCCATTTGGCTTTTTAAATGGAAAATTAGCTCCAATCATTAGCGGACACCATGTCGCGTTTGGAGAGCCCCTGTGTGCCTAAACATTAGAGATCCCCCACAAATGACCCCATTTTGGAAACTAGACCCCCAAAGGAACTAATCTAGATGTGTGGTGAGCACTTTTAACCCTCAAGTGCTTCACAGAAGTTTATAACGCAGAGCCATGAAAAAAAAAAAAATCTTTTCTCAAAAATGATTTTTTAGCCCGCAATTTTTTATTTTCCCAAGGGTAACAGGAGAAATTTGACCCCAAAAGTTGTTGTCCAGTTTCTCCTGAGTACGCTGATACCCAATATGTGGGGGTAAACCACTGTTTAGGCACATGTTGGGGCTCGGAAGTGAAGAAGTGACGTTATGAAATGCAGACTTTGATGGAATGCTCTTCGGGCGTCACGTTGCGTTTGCAGAGCCCCTGATGTTGCTAAACAGTAGAAACCCCCCACAAGTGACCCCATTTTGGAAACTAGACCCCGAAAGGAACTTATCTAGATATGTGGTGAGCACTTTCAACCCCCAAGTGCTTTACAGACGTTTATAACACAGAGCCGTGAAAATAATAAATACGTTTTCTTTCCTCAAAAATAATTTTTTAGCCCAGAATTTTTTATTTTCCTAAGGGTTACAGGAGAAATTGGACCCCAAAAGTTGTTGTCCAGTTTCTCCTGAGTACGCTGATACCCCATATGTGGGGGTAAACCACTGTTTGGGCACACGTCGGGGCTCAGAAGGGAAGTAGTGACTTTTGAAATGCAGACTTTGATGGAATGGTCTGCGGGCATCACGTTGCGTTTGCAGAGCCCCTGGTGTGCCTAAACAGTAGAAACCCCACACAAGTGACCCCATTTTGGAAACTAGACCCCCCAAGGAACTTATCTAGATATGTGGTGAGCACTTTGAACCCCCAAGTGCTTCACAGACGTTTACAACGCAGAGCCGTGAAAATAAAAAATCATTTTTCTTTCCTCAAAAATGATGTTTTAGCAAGCAATTTTTTATTTTCTCAAGGGTAACAGTAGAAATTGGACCCCAGTAATTGTTGCGCAGTTTGTCCTGAGTATGCTGGTACCCCATATGTGGGGGTGAACCACTGTTTGGGCACACGTCGGGGCTCGGAAGTGAGGGAGCACCATTTGACTTTTTGAATTCAAGATTGGCTGGAATCAATGGTGGCGCCATGTTGCGTTTGGAGACCCCTGATGTGCCTAAACAGTGGAAACCCCTCAATTCTAACTCCAACACACCCCTAACCCTTATCCCAACTGTAGCCATAACCCTAATCACAACCCTAACCCCAACACACCCGTAACCCCAACACACCCCTAACCCTAACCACAACCCTAATTCCAACCCAACCCTAGCCCTAAGGCTATGTGCCCCCGTTGTGGATTCGTGTGAGATATTTCCGCACCATTTTTGAAAAATCCGCGGGTAAAAGGCACTGCGTTTTACCTGCGGATTTACCGCGGATTTCCAGTGTTTTTTGTCCGGATTTCACCTGCGGATTCCTATTGAGGAACAGGTGTAAAACGCTGCGGAATCCGCACAAAGAATTGACATGCTGCGGGAAATACAACGCAGCGTTTCTGCGCGGTATTTTCCGCAACATGGGCACAGCGGATTTGGTTTTCCATATGTTTACATGGTACTGTAAACCTGATGGAACACTGCTGCGAATCCGCAGTGGCGAATCTGCAGCGGCCAATCCGCAGCCAAATCCGCACCGTGTGCACATAGCCTAATTCTAAAGGTATGTGCACACGCTGCGGAAAACGCTGCGGATCCGCAGCATTTTCCCATGAGTTTACAGTTCAATGCAAACCTACGGGAAACAAAAATCGCTGTACACATGCTGCAGAAAAACTGCACGGAAACGCAGCGGTTTACATTCCGCAGCATGTCGCTTCTTTCTGCGGATTCCGCAGCGGTTTTACAACTGCTCAAATAGAAAATCGCAGTTGTAAAACCGCATTGAAATGCGCAGAAAAAACATGGTAAATCCGCCATAAATCCGCAGCGGTTTAGCACTGCGGATTTATCAAATCCGCAGCGGAAAAATCCGCAGAGGACCAGAATACGTGTGCACATACCGAAACCCTAACCCTACCCCTAACCCTACCCCTAGCCCTAACCCTACCCCTAACCCTACCCCTAACCCTAACCCTACCCCTAACCCTACCCCTAACCCTACCCCTAACCCTAACCCTAGTTCTTACCCCAACCTTAGTGGAAAAAAAAAAAAAAAAAAATTTATTGTCCCTACCTATGGGGGTGACAAAGGGGAGGGGGGGTCATTTACTTTTTTTTTTATTTTGATCACTGAGATAGATTATATCTCAGTGATCAAAATTCACTCTGGAACGAATCTGCCGGCCGGCAGATTCGGCGGGCGCACTGCACATGCGCCCGCCATTTTGGAAGATGACGGCGCCCAGGCAGAAGACGGACGGGACCCCGGCTGGATCGGTAAGTATGATAGGGTGGGGGGGGACCACGGGGGGGGCGTCGGAGCACGGGGGGGTGGATCGGAACACGGGGGGGGGTGGATTGGAGCACGGACTGGGGGAACGCTGTGCGGGCAGGCGGATCGGAGCACGGGGGGGGGATCGCTGTGCGGGGGGGGTGATCGCTGTGCGGGGGGGGTGATCGGAGTGCGGGGGGGTTTGATTAGAGCACGGGGGGTGTGATTGGAGCACGGGGGGAGCGGGCAGGAGGACGGGGGAGCGGAGCACAGGACCGAGGAGAGCGGACCACAGATCGGGGGGCTGGGGGGGCGATCGGAGGAGTGGGGTGGGTGCACATTAGTGTGTCCAGCCATGGCCGATGATATTGCAGCATCGGCCATGGCTGGATTGTAATATTTCACCATTTTTTTAGGTGAAATATTACAAATCGCTCTGATTGGCAGTTTCACTTTCAACAGCCAGTCAGAGCGATCGTAGCCACGAGGGGGTGAAGCCACCCCCCCTGGGCTAAACTACCACTCCCCCTGTCCCTGCAGATCGGGTGAAATGGGAGTTAACCCTTTCACCCGATCTGCAGGGACGCGATCATTCCATGACGCATATGCTGCGTCATGGGTCGGAATGGCACCGACTTTCATGACGCAGCGTATGCGTCAAAGGTCGGGAAGGGGTTAAGGAGACAGCATGCGCAGGCGGCGACCCCAACAGGAAAAGCTTTTCAAACGGCGTAGGAAGGGAGGAGTGTAAGCCTGCGCCCTCTGGAGACGAGAGGAAGGATTTTAGTTGGAGGTATTCCAACCAATCAGAAGGACCCCCTCCCTCTAACGGCTGTACTGATTCGAAAGCCGCCATGGCCGAACCCTTGAGGACATGAAGCATCTGGTATTGTCCCCTCTCTCCCACCCAAGAAAACGATCCCTCTCCACCCCCGGGGGAAACTCCGGATTAGAGAAGAGAGGCGTAAGCGGTCCACTGCCTAAGGACAGAGAGCCTGTGCGGGTCTCCAGATCCCATCCTCTAAGTGTATCTTTAAGGAGGTCATCTTCAGAACTCAATTGACCTCTACTTTTAGGGCTGATCCAGGGAAGGTTATGGAGTGGAATTGTAGAGCTAATTTGTTCTATTCCCACCCATTGTTTGTCTGAACTGTGGAACTGCCAGTCTAGCATGCGTGTCAATAGCGCTGCTCTGTGATACCATTTGAAATTCGGAAGACCCGCGCCTTCTGAGCCTTTGTGCCTATATAAAGTAGCCACACAAATCTCGAGATGGCTGATTGGAATCTGGAAAAGAAAAAGGAGGAGGAATTAGAGGAACTGTCTGGAAAATATACAGGAAATGAGGAAGTACATCCATTTGTATCGCATTTATACGGCCGAACCATGAGAGCTTCCGCTTATCATAGCTACCTAAGTCTTTCAAAGTCTTATCCAAAAGGGGTTGGAAGTTTAAAGAATATAGTTTAGTATGATCTGTCGGGATGGTTACTCCCAAGTATTTTAATGCTGTTTCCTGCCATTGAAAGGGAAAATTATCTTTAAGATGTTGAACTTCATCTCTAGATAAAGTTATATTAAGGGCCTCTGATTTAGAATAATTCACTTTAAAATTACTAAGATGGCCAAATGTCTCAAATTCTTTGACTATGGAGGGGAAGGAAATGCGAGGCTGTGGTATAAACATGAGAAGGACACCAGCATATAAGGCCGATTTACATTGTCCTACCCCAACTGGAATACGGTGAATGCTGGGGTTCTTTCTAATGGCTATTGCCAGATGTTCGATTATCAATACATACAAGAGAGGGGACAGAGGACACCCCTGCCGTGTACCGTTGTTGATGTGGATAGGGGACGACAGGAACCCATTAACCCTAACCCTAGCTGTAGGGCCCCTATATAGAGAGAGAATCTTCTTAATAAATTTGGTGCCCAGGCCCAATTGATGCAAGGAAGACGACATGAAGCTGCAACTGACCCGGTCGAAGGCCTTCTCTGCGTCAACCGAAAGCAAACACACTGGGAGTGATCTGGACCTCACCCGAGCCATCGGGGGGGACGAATGTTATATACCAAGGGCGAGGAGCCACACGATATACATGGGGGACGAGGAGCCAAAAGTTATACAACAGGGGCAAGGGGCCAGATGTTATACACTGGGAGGGGGACTGGATGGTATTTACGGGGGGGCAATGAGGCTGAATGTTATACACTGGGAGGGACTGGATGTTATGCTTCAGAGGCATGGGGCGGAATGTTATAAACCGGGGGGGGGAGGGAACAGTGCATGTTATACACCGGGGGCAGTGGGGCTGAATGTTAAACACTGGGGGGGACTTCATTTTATACACTGGGGGAAGAGCCCAGATGTTTTACACCTGTCACAATAGGGCCAGGTGTTATACACTGGGGTCAGTGGAGCCAGATGTGTGATAGGAGGAAAAAGTTATTACCGCTGCATGTTTTCCAATAGCAGATATGATACTACACATAGGACATGGAGAGAATGCTTTTTTTTTTGGGGGGGGCGGATGTTGGGCGACCCATATAGCCAATAGTACCCGATTTAAAGGGGTGTTCTAGTTTAATCTCCCCTCAGGTAAATTTGAGTAGAGCAGCGCAGGCTCAGTGCCGTAGACTTTGAATTGAGGGACGGGGCACATCCGCCACTTAATTCAGCTTTTCCTGGCCGCACCCGTCTTAATTTTCCCAGTATCTCAAATCTCCATTTGATCAAAGCCCCGTCTGTGTTAAAGCAACACTGAAATCTGATGAAATGGTTTCTGAGATTAGATCGCTTCAGACGGCCGGCCCTGCGGTTTAACGTGACGGTTATAAATTTAAGAAAACCTTTATTTGCAACCCAAGAAAAATAGAAAAAAAAAATTGCCAAATTCTCCATCATCTGTGAAGACACAATTGCTCAAATAAACATTTAAACAACTGTTCAGACTTAAAAGGTTTTTTTGTTTTTTTTTTCAACTCTTCACGGTTCGGATCATATCAAAGGTAAGTGTGTATACAAGACGGTAATCCTTTATCTGATTGTCAGAAGACGTCTCGCCCGGGGATATTGTATGCCCTTTGTTTTTTTTTACATTCTTGTATTACGTGTGTGGTTTTGTCATAGACAAACAGTGAATAATAGGTAAAATAATAGCATAAGTTTTCCCGAAGCATTTGCCGAATGTGCGGCCAAAATCAGATGGATTCAGACCCTTAGAAGAAAGCTCCAGAGCCGCAATATTGCTGCTCCGCTCACTGCAAGTTTAATGCAGCCGCAGGACCTGGTAACAGCTGAAGTGCTATTAATCCTTTGGGTACGTTCCCAGGATCAGTAATATTAGCGTTCTGGGTGCGGTGTATTTTCGCTGCGTCCGGACGCTGCATTGTACAGTACAAGCACAGTGGATGGGGTTAATAGAAATCCAATGCCCACTGTGCTTCTTTTCTATGCCGCGTAAACTCGCCTTTGGTGCTGGTTTTGAAGCCACAGCATGTCAATTTCTCTTTCTCAGTCTTCTGTGCCGAATTTACCTATAAACTCGCATTATATGCGGAAAAGCCGCAGTTAAAAAAAAAACATGCGTTGCGTGCGTTTAGCAGGTGTTTTTAACCTGGTTTAACCTAATAAATAATTTAAAAAAACGACATGAGGTCCCCCCTTTATTTTTCATAACCAGCACAGGTAAAGCAGATAGCTGTGGGCTGATATTATCAGGCTGGAAAGTTCCAGTACTATCCCTCGTTCACCAATTTATTGAAATTTAAAAAAAAAAAAAAATACCATGCCGGTCTACCAAATATGATGTAGTCCAGAAATGGACACAAGAGACAGTTAGTGATGAGCAAATATACTCGTTGCTCGCGTGGTCTCCGAGTATTTGTTAGTGTTCAGAGATTAAGTTTTCATCGCCTCAGTTGAATGATTTACAGCTACTATTCAGGCTGAGTACATTTGGGGGTTGCCTGGTTGCTAGGTAATCCCCACATGTATTCAGGCTGGCTAAGAGCTGTAAATCATTCAGCTGCCGCGATGAAAACTTAATCTCTGAACACTAACAAATACTCGAAGACCACCCGAACGTGCTTGGGAAAACCCGAGCAACGAGTATACTCGCTCATCACTAGAGACAGTCCCTCTTTCACCAATTCATTGCCAAAAATGTTCCCACGAAGTTCCATCGTAGTCCACGTTTCCCGAATCTCTAGCAACTGTGAATATTAGTAAAGTTACCACTATTCACAGGTGCCAGGTAATGACTACAACACTCATCAGCCACCGGGTCTCGCCGTGTGTTCTGTTTGTGTGTTTTTTACTACTGGTTTGTGGGGGTGTCTGATAGACACTTTTCCATTACTAACCCATGGGCTTGATGGCAGCTGTGATTTTGGCAAACCACACCTGTCATCAACCCCAATTACCATTACCCTGATTGCCATCGCACCAGGGCAATTAGGAAGAGTCGGGCAAAGTGCCAGATTTGGCGCATCTAATATGATGCTGCAACTCTGTGGTGGCTGCAGGCTTGTACTGTTAGGCTGCGAAGGGCCCAATAACCATTGACCTTCCTAGCCTGGTAACATAAACCTACATCTGTCTGCTTTACCTTGGCTGGTTAGTAACATAAACTTACATCTGTCTGCTTTACCTTGGCTGGTTAGTAACATAAACCTACATCTGTCTGCTTTACCTTGGCTGGTTATCAAAAATAAGTCAATTTTTTCATTCATTTTTTTCTTTATTAGGTTAATACAAGTACAGTAAACTACAGACACAAAGTTTCACGGATATCTATCTGTCCCATATCTATCTATTTATATCTATGCACATCTAATCTAACATACCAAAGAGAGATAAAAACGCAAGTGAACTGAGGTGCGGGATCCATGCGGAAATTCAGCTGCATGAAAACCTGAGCAAACACTGATAGTGGGAACGTAATCTTGAATTTTTATTGAGTAATGGTATATTTTTAGGGTGCACCATTATTTTATGATCGGTTCAGGTCTGAACTCTGGGTTCTCACTAGCGGCCACAATGCTGAACAAGTGTTGCAGCCCCTTCAGCGAAGTGACGCTCCCGGCCACCTAACTGTGCAGACAAACAAAGCTGTGCAGCAGTCAGCCGCTGACCTAGGCCGTACTGTGCAGGAATACACTGCTAGTTTGGGGTCCCAGGATTCGGATTACCAGCGGTCATAAATTGATGGTGCATAACCTACCATCACTGTATTAGATGGGAACATGGTAGCCCCCAGTTTTCTGTATACAGTATTTCTGAAGTCTCCCGTGTTTCCTGTTTTCTAGACCCTATACGCCTATGAACGGAGGCATCTCCAATGTTTGGTTCGACAGACATAAAATCTCCATCGATAGCCCCGAACATCTGGATTCCGTCAATTCAATGTGCCAAGTATTAACAGATTTAATCGGGGAAGAAACGGCATCTGGTATCTCCAAAAACAGAATATTGCTGGGTAAGATCCACCGTCGTTAGACCCCTATTTACTCTTTATGGCGGTTTTTCTTGGGTTTTAATGCACAGAAATGTTTATTTTTCTTAGAAGTTACTGGGACGATGATCATTTACAAAGATTTGTAATGCGGTTCAGAAGGTTTTTGCGCCGTAGCTATTGCAGAAAGTTGCATTTTCGTGGCGCAAATCAAGATCACTGCCTTCTACATCAGTTTCCAACAGACGAAGGGGCACATGGTGCTAAAAGGGGGTTGCATGAAATTATCAGAATCCGGAAAAATGTTTTATTTTATACAATAAAAGATGATTGAGAAGCCTGGATGTTCATTTCTACATCCAGGTCCATGCACCCATCAATCGGTTCAAAACCAGATTATTTTGCCCGCTAATAGCCAGGGTTTTGAATTGTACATATGTACCCTGTTTCATCATTTGCAGTTTTGTTAGTCATGTTCCTTGTTTTGTTTTTTTGTGTCTTGTATTAATTGCCGTTTTCTGGTGAAAAATTCATCAAAACAGCGCGTGTGATTCATAAATGTGGCGCAGAATTGAAAATGGGCTTCTTGCCTGTCTTGAACTGCTTTTGCGACTTTTGGAGCAAAAAGTGCAACAACATTTTGGAGTACTCAAAAGTGCACCAAGGAACGACTGGAGTGAAATTGCAGCAAAAAAAAATGTTCTTATTCTTATAGTCAAGTAATTTTTGCACTTTTTTTGTGTTATGTGGACCCTAATTTTTTCGTTCCAGTACATTGACATTTTTAAGAGGTCTACTTGTTTAGAAAACCCATTTTAAAGACCCTAGTAGAAGCACCTCTAGAGGATGGGGATCCACATCTAATACCCAGAGAAGCGACAGTTGGCATCCTTTCCTCTGGAGGACACAGTATATCAGAGGTGTCAAACTGCATTCCTCGAGGGCCGCAAACAGGTCGTGTTTTCAGGATTTCCTTGTATTGCACAAGGTGCTGGAATCATTCTGTGCAGGTGATTAAATTATCACCTGTGCAATACAAGGAAATCCTGAAAACATGACCTGTTTGCGGCCCTCGAGGAATGCAGTTTGACACCTCTGCAGTACATCGTGAGCGCGTCACTGACAGACCTATGCTTTCTGTGACCCCTGTGTAATGTTTCATTTCTCCTATGATGGTGCTGGCCCAGATTTAAGCACTTGCTCCTTTGCTTTCTTAAAGAATAAAACTGTTTGCAACCGCAGGAAAGTGGCCATCGGCTTCTCTATCTACGTGGGTTCCTTTGCTGAAAATGCAATATCTAAAATAAGAATCACACTTTAAGACGTCCTGTGCAGGAGGAAAAGAAATGGTAAAATTCGTGCTTCATGTCATGATTGAAATGGTAAACGACTTTACAAGCTTAGAGATGTTTTTTGTGAACTTGTGTGAAAAAGTGTTTGCCCCCTTCCTGATTTCCTATTCTTCTGCATGTTTGTCACACTTAAATGTTTCAGATCACCAAATAAATGTAAATATTACACAAAGATAACACAAGTAATCACAAAATGCAGTTTATAAATGGAGGTCTTTATTAAGGGAAAAAGAAATCCAAACCTACAGGGCCCTGTGTGAAAATGCGATTACCCCCCACCTTAACACATAAATTAACTGTGGTTCATCACATCTTTGGAAAGCAGAGTTCAATTTCTCTAGCCACATCCAGGCCTGATTACTGCCACACCTGTTCTCAATCAAGAAATCACTTAAATAGGACCTGCCTGACAATGTAAATTAAATCAAAAGATCCTCAAAAGTATTTGTCTGATAGGTTTAGTTCCCACCTCTGATGATTCTTGCCGATGGAGAGAACATGGCTTCAGTGATCCCTTTCCACAGATGCACAGTTGTCACACTTTTCACATAGTTCAATTGAGAACCTCTTTCTCTAACGCAGTCAGAATTTAGAGGTGAAGACTACGTCTCCTTTGATGGATATAGTGCAGAGACCGGCAATTTAGTTTTCCAAGAGAGCACATGAGTGAACGGGACTGTTGTGGAGGGCCAAACTTAATTCTGCTCCTTATTATTATTGTTTTAGATTAATTTTTATTACTTCCTATTGAATTAAGTATGTAACTATCTGATTCTTATACATACAATAGGGCTTATTGTAATATAATAATAATAATAATAATAATCATCTTTATTTTCATATAGCGCTAACATATTCCGCAGCGCTTTACAGTTTTGCACACATTATCATCACTGTCCCCATTGGGGCTCACAATCTAGAATCCCTATCAGTATGTCTTTGGAATGTGGGAGGAAACCGGAGTGCCCGGAGGAAACCCACGCAAACACGGAAAGAACATACAAACTCTTTGCAGATGTTGTCCTGGGTGGGATTAGAACCCAGGACCCCAGCGCTGCAAGGCTGCTATATGCATTCTTACCTGTAAAAGCTAGTCAATACCATATAATTTACTGCTCTTTATAAAGTTCTCCTGTTATTCAGCCGTGTACCTTGATCAACAGCCCACACACAGTATGATGCCTCACACACAGTATGATGCCCCACACACAGTATGATGCCCCACACACAGTATGATGCCTCACACACAATAGGATACCCCCAGCCAACACACAGTAATATGTCCCTAAAGCACCTCCTACACAGTATGATGCCCCCCAAGTTCTCCATAAAGTACTTCCACTGCCCCGCACATACATTATGATGCCCCAGACACAGTATTATTACGTTACTGCCCCACACACACACCGGACAGTTCCTACACAGCTCCCCACATACAGTATTATACTCCACAGCCCCCCACACAGAGTATAGTGGACCCCACAGCCCCCCAGATAGCATGATGGATCCTATGATTCATTACTCACAGATTGATGACCCCCACAGCCCCCCATACAGTATTGTACACCACAGCCCCCCAATTAGCATCATGGACCAGGCAGCCCCCCTAAACACAGTATGATACACCACAGCCCCCCATACAGTATGATAGATCAAACAGCCCCCTAAATAGTATAATGCCCCACAGCCCCCCAAACACAGTATGATGGACCAGAAAGCCTTCCTTAACGCAGTATGATGCCTCACAGCCCTCCACAAACAGTATGATGCCCCATAGCCCTCCGCAAACAGTATGATGCCCCATAGCCCCCCGAACACTGTATGATGGACCAGAAAGCTGCCCTAAACACAGTATGATGCCCCATAGCCCCCGGAACACTGTATGATGGACCAGAAAGCCTCCCTAAACACAGTTTCGCAAACACAGTATAATGCCCCACAGCCCCCCAAACACAGTATGATGGACCAGACAGCCTCCCTAGACACAGTATGATGCCCCACAGCCCTCCGCAAACAGTATGATGCCCCATAACCCTCCACAAACAGTATGATGCCCCATAGCCCCCCGAACACTATATGATGGACCAGAAAGCCGCCCGTAACACAGTATGATGCCCCATAGCCCCCGGAACACTGTATGATGGACCAGAAAGCCTCCCTAAACACAGTTTCGCAAACACAGTATGATGCCCCACAGCCCCCCAAACACAGTATGATGGACCAGACAGCCTCCCTAGACACAGGATGATGCCCCACAGTGTTCCCAAAATATTGCTTGACAACTAAAAAACCCCTAAATAACTACTTATCTAACCCAGTTCCCTAATGCGCTGATCTGGTCTGTGCAGCATGTGTATTGAGCTGGGCATGATCTAGCGACATCATCGCCCCCGCTGCGCCGTTCCATCATTGTATTCTTGGCTGCTTGGTGCGGTATGCCACCGTTTCCAGCCATTTAACTCTCCCGCTCCGTGTGCTGGACAGGAACAGCCAAAGAGCCAGATGTGGCTTGTTTACCGCACTCTGCCCGGGTCTTATATAGAGGGTGCAGAGGGCAGGAACGGGCAGACCGAGGTCCCCAGACTCACCCTTATCACTTGGCTTATCCTGCAGATGTGGCATAAACGGTGACACATGGGACTACACCTTTTAACAGAAACAATATAAAGTTACAATAAAAAAAAAAAGAAAACGATAAATAAAAATTCTAATATACAACTAAAGTAAGGAAAATAATCATCACATAAGTATTTACCCTTTCCTGATTTTTTCCCCAGCCGCTTCCCACAACCCAAACACATTGTTAGTAGATCAGAAGAGATGTAACGCACGTCTGATAGACGATACCCTGACCCAAGCCGATCGGAATGAACTCATGGAACATTCGGGGCTGCTCCTTTTGTCACGTGCGCCGCGGAGAAACACACAGAACTTCGGCTCCTGGCAGGAAATTACCTTTCGCTCTTGTGAAGACTTTTATGAAATGCCGAACGGTTTCTCCACGTAGAGGGCAAGTCATTATGTCAACATTTTTTGGAAGCGATGTCAAGAAAGACTCGCATTATTCTTACCGACCTCAAAAAAGAAAAAAAAAAAAGAAGAAGGATAAAGCATGTGTTTTATGCATCACGTCGATCTCGGCTCTGAAATACTATCTCTCCGAATCATAAAATGTTGCCGCAAACTATAAATATTTATTGAAATCACTGTCTGCAAAGAATTTACTACAGTCTATACCTTGGGAATACCGGGTTATTGAGTGATACGCCACAGAGTTTTTTTTTTGTTTTTTTTTCCGTGGAAAATTCCATTTAAATAACTTTTCTTTTTTGGGTTTGGGGGGGCAGATGGGGGTAATCTGTGCATACATTCAGCCTTCTGTACATAGCAGTCACCACATGAAAGTATCATTACTTAATATTCAACGCTGGAGGTGACTGCATCGCAGAGGATTGTACGTGAGTCATCTCCGTGTATCTGCCAGGCTGTGACTAACGGGGTGTAAAATGTAACTTGGGTTTTCTCAGAAGTAAATGCGATTTCAATGGGTTTAGTCCGCGGAACGACTTATGCAACAGCGCCCATAAAATATGAGGGTTTAGTATGTGTGAGTGCATATATAACATTACTGCGGCCGTAAACTCTTAGTGCCCCCCTACCCAACGGCAGAGTGGAGAGCGGGTCTGGAATAAGATATTTTTGCTTATTTTGGGTTCAGTTTCATTAGGTTTATGTTAAAGCGGTTATTCCACCATATGCATTTATTATCAATCTAAAGCAGGGTACTATTAATAGCTGTATGTACACTGTGATCATAGCCAGCAAAACGGCAGAACAGTGAGCGCAGCTCTGGGGTATAATGCAGGATATAACTCAGGATCAGTAATGTATGTACACAGTGACTGCACCAGCAGAATAGTGAGTGCAGCTCTGGGGTATAATACAGAATGTAACTCAGGATCAGTAATGTAATGTATGTACACAGTGACTGTACCAGCAGAATAGTGAGTGCAGCTCTGGGGTATAATACAGGATGTAACTCAGGATCAGTAATGTAATGTATGTACACAGTGAGTGCACCCGCAGAATAGTGAGTGCAGCTCTGGAGTATAATACAGGATGTGACTCAGGATCAGTAATGTAATGTATGTACACAGTGACTGCACCAGCAGAATAGTGAGTGCAGCTCTGGGGTATAATACAGGATGTAACTCAGGATCAGTAATGTAATGTATGTATACAGTGACTGCACCAGCAGAATAGTGAGTGCAGCTCTGGGGTATAATACAGGATGTGACTCAGGATCAGTAATGTAATGTATGTACACAGTGACTGCACCAGCAGAATAGTGAGTGCAGCTCTGGAGTATAATACAGGATGTAACTCAGGATCAGTAATGTAATGTATGTACACAGTGACTGCACCAGCAGAATAATGAGTGCAGCTCTGGAGTATAATACAGGATGTAACTCAGGATCAGTAATGTAATGTATGTACACAGTGACTGCACCAGCAGAATAGTGAGTGCAGCTCTGGGGTATAATACAGGATGTGACTCAGGATCAGTAATGTAATGTATGTACACAGTGACTGCACCAGCAGAATAGTGAGTGCAGCTCTGGAGTATAATACAGGATGTGACTCAGGATCAGTAATGTAATGTATGTACACAGTGACTGCACCAGCAGAACAGTGAGCGCAGCTCTGGGGTATAATGCAGGATGTAACTCAGGATCAGTAATGTAATGTATGTACACAGTGACTGCACCAGCAGAATAGTGAGTGCAGCTCTGGAGTATAATACAGGATGTGACTCAGGATCAGTAATGTAATGTATGTACACAGTGACTGCACCAGCAGAATAGTGAGTGCAGCTCTGGGGTATAATACAGGATGTAACTCAGGATCAGTAATGTATGTACACAGTGACTGCACCAGCAGAATAGTGAGTGCAGCTCTGGAGTATAATACAGGATGTAACTCAGGATCAGTAATGTAATGTATGTACACAGTGACTGCACCAGCAGAATAGTGAGTGCAGCTCTGTGGTATAATACAGGATATAACTCAGGATCAGTAATGTATGTACACAGTGACTGCACCAGCAGAATAGTGAGTGCAGCTCTGGAGTATAATACAGGAGGTAACTCAGGATCAGTAATGTAATGTATGTACACAGTGACTGCACCAGCAGAATAGTGAGTGCAGATCTGGAGTATAATACAGGATGTAACTCAGGATCAGTAATGTAATGTATGTACACAGTGACTGCACCAGCAGAATAGTGAGTGCAGCTCTGGAGTATAATACAGGATGTAACTCAGGATCAGTAATATATGTACACAGTGACTGCACCAGCAGAATAGTGAGTGCAGCTCTGGGGTATAATACAGGATGTAACTCTGGATCAGTAATGTAATGTATGTACACAGTGACTGCACCAGCAGAATAGTGAGTGCAGATCTGGAGTATAATACAGGATGTAACTCAGGATCAGTAATGTAATGTATGTACACAGTGACTGCACCATCAGAATAGTGAGTGCAGCTCTGGAGTATAATACAGGATGTAACTCAGGATCAGTAATATATGTACACAGTGACTGCACCAGCAGAATAGTGAGTGCAGCTCTGGGGTATAATACAGGATGTAACTCAGGATCAGTAATATATGTACACAGTGACTGCACCAGCAGAATAGTGAGTGCAGCTCTGGGGTATAATACAGGATGTAACTCAGGATCAGTAATGTAATGTATGTACACAGTGACTGCACCAGCAGAATAGTGAGTGCAGCTCTGGGGTATAATACAGGATGTAATACATGATCAGTAATGAAATGTATGTACACAGTGACTGCACCAGCAGAATAGTGAGTGCAGCTCTGGAGTATAATACAGGATGTGACTCAGGATCAGTAATGTAATGTACATACACAGTGACTGCACCAGCAGAATAGTGAGTGCAGCTCTGGGGTATAATACAGGATGTAACTCAGGATCAGTAATATATGTACACAGTGACTGCACCAGCAGAATAGTGAGTGCAGCTCTGGGGTATAATACAGGATGTAACTCAGGATCAGTAATGTAATGTATGTACAC